>NW_010187394.1:0-28079 GCF_000695765.1 Mesitornis unicolor | reverse complement strand
TTAAAGAAATGTGGGTAAAACACGTAAATACAAAATACTTGTTTTTCAAAAGTATTTCAAAACAATGTTCTGTGCTGATAAATGGATCCATGTTTTTCCAAGATGTAGAGCTTGCTTTGAAATTTGATCCATTCTGAGCCCTATAAAACATTTGCACAATACTTTATGTTGTGTGATTTTCCACTAAGTGTTGTTCTCTGACAGAGAAGGACAGAATCTCTCTGTCACATATACCATTATTTATAGGTCTGGTTCGGTTAGTAGAATTTGTGGGTATGAATTGACCATATACTGTCCTTCAACTCTCTTTACTCTGCTGTAAATGCAATTGATATATGTATTTTTAACTAAATAATAACTCTGCATCTTTTCTATTACAAAGTACTTGATTGATCGATTGATTGATGTAATTTTCTTTTTATTGTGTAGACATAAGAGATAGAAGGAAAGTGGAATAATGTTTTTATTATTCCTTTGGTAAGATGTTCATTTCTGGATTCACAACAAAGCTGATACAAATATTGTTTTATTATCAAAATAAAGACCAGAGTTTCTTAAGGCATTTTGAGGTAAGCTGAAACATGTAAGATGCTGATATGTAGAGGTCTTTGCCTTCTGCTGAGCAGAAGTGAAGAACTGCTAGAAAAGCTGCTAGATCCCCTCTCTTACAAAGCTCCAAGCAGAGAAGATAGAGGGAAAAAAGTTGTTATCTTCCCAAAGTCATATGTAGAATTAGGATAGCATCCCAGATTTTATTCACAAAGAGGTTAGCTATTTAATTAAGATATATATAGCCAGGTATACTTCCCTTCGTGAAGGAGCCTAGGAATGCATTGAACCATGTTAATGACTTTTGATAGCTGGACTTTCTGATGTGTCTTGAAGTAATTCATGCACCTAATCCTTGACTACCAATCACTATCTCATCAAAACAAAGTGAAAATTCTCTTTGTGCAAATATTTTATGTCCCTTGAACTTAAACTGTGATTTTTGCGTTTTTTCTGACTTCTCCTGTTTTCTTCCTTTTTGAAGCTAGAGATCATACTTACTCCTTTCCAGGACTCCAGTGCTTACCTCACCTTTGCTAAATTCTTAAAAGCTCAGAGATGCCATCAGCTAAAATAATTAAACATACCATGAAAGTTTTTTCCGAATTCATAGAATAATAAAATGGACTCATGGAATGGAATGGTTTGGGTTGGAAGGGACCTTAAAGATCATAAGTACAGCCCCTCTGCATGGGCAGGAACCCCTTCCACTAGACCAGGTCATCTAACATACTTAAGCACTTCAAAACCTGATCCTTTCATATTCAGGGTCCTGGCTCTTTGTCATTCATATTAGTAGTAACTGTCTCTGGATTGTAGATGATCTGAGAAGTAAAATGGAAATAAAAAGACAAAAAAGTATAATCACTTTTTCGGATCACTTCATCTATTAGTAATGTAACATCTCCCTAAGGATTGTGATTTGATCAAACATATTAGCCTTTGAAGCATCTCCTGCCATGAATTGTTTTTATCCCTTGGCTAGATCAACTAACTCTTTTCTTAGCCTTTCTCTATGTAAAATCCTGTAAACTGATTTCTCGCTACTCTTGAAGAATAGAGAAGGAAGATAGATGGAAGACCCTAACTTGGAAGATGCATTTAATAAAGTTTTTTAGCAAATACATGCATGTTGAGGATGAGTTTTGAAAGAGGAATATCAGATTGGACACAATTTTTAAATTATTTTTATGCTGACAGAATATTTATGATAAGCTGCAGTTGCTCAGGACTGCAGGTCAGAGGTTACAACTATGCTTCTGAGCGACACATGTGGATTCAGTCACTCACATACAGGTTATTGTTCATGCATAGTATTACTAAATTTTTGTCATGTCTTCTGTGGTGGTTTCAGCATAGAATATTTCTCAGTGATCGTAAAGCACTAATAAAGACCCAGTGAAAATAGAAATTTTGACAAATTTTTAAAGGTAAAGAAATATTAATGTAAACAAAGGTTTTTTTGGTGTTTTTTAAACATTTATTAATACACATATTATGCAATTTTGTAAGGACTAAATATTTTAATTTGAAAACTTAAAATGTTTTGAAACATTAAAGCCCTAAATTATGTAATTCAGCCATGTATGTACTAAAAAGTCACCACATGTATCTACCAGGGTTCCTACAGTGTTGGTTATTTGTAGACGAGAACTCTTTCCTCCTTGAAAGAGATAACAGCATATGCCATTATGCTCTCTTCTCTTTTCTGTTCTGTGACACTGATGGTGGGATCATTCTAACAGCACTGACATTGCCAACTGAGCTGGTCATCCTGGGCTTGAATAGGAGTTGAACATAATGCAATGAAATATATGAGGAAGACTGTGAAAGTATACAGGGCTACACTACAAACATGATAAAGCATGGTCCTCAAGCAAGAAGTCTCAAACTTGTCCAGGTGAAGAGACTGTCCAGGAAATTCCATAATTTTCTGCTTTACAGATGTTTTCCTCCTCCTTCCTTTACTGTTGTGGTTTAGGCCCAGTGCATAACTGAGCACCACGATGCCCCAAAAAAGGACTAGTCAAAGTAAGGACTGGGAGGGCTTCTCACCACTTAAACAGGTCACAGGCAAAAGACAGACTTATCATAAGGAACAAAAACCAAAACAATTTTAATTTGTTACCAACATCAGAGTAGAACAATGGGAGATACAATCAGATTTTAAAATCAAAACACCTTCCACCCACCCCTTCCTTCTTCCCGGGCTCAGCTTTTGTTCCCTGTTCCTTCACCTTCCCCCTCCCCCTTTGCTTTGAAGTGCAGGGGGATGGGAGTGGGGGTTTGCAGTCAGTCTTTGCGCCACGTGCTTCTCAGGAGTAGGAAAAAAAACTCAACCAAATCTCTCTCTCTCTGCTTCCATGTGGCCCTCTTTCCATAGGGGTAAAAGGTCCTCAAAAGTCCAATCTGGATCTGCCTACAGCTGCAGTTTTCCTCGCACACAAAACTGCTTCAGCCCAAGTCCACAAAACTCCAATCTGGATCTGCCCATGGTCACAGTTCCCCCACACACGACCAGTCGACCCAGCTCTAGACACAGGTTGCAAAGGGGAAACCTGGGTTCAGTGTCCTTCTCCTCCTCCCTCTCTTTTTTTTCTTTCCTTCAAACTGATCTTGGTGTTCTTCAAAAGTCATTCTCCTTGGGCCCCACTCCTTTCTCCGCTGATGGTTCTAGAGATCCTGGCTCTCTCTCTCTCTTTTTTTCGAGATGAAGCTGCAGCGGGGCTTAAGCTTAAGTTGTGGTCAGGGCTGGCCAAGCCCAGCCAGACAAGGCCGGAGCCGTGCCACCCACACCTGAGGCTGCATTCGTCAGGGCCGGTGCCAGAGAGAGAGCGAGGCATGCCCTGCACCCCCCTTAAATACATGAATTCGCAGGGGCGCTGATTGGCTTGGCCCTGGTCAGAGGTGGGTCTGACAAAGGCAAAGGTTGGTGGGATAAACCATTACACATCGAGCCATAAGATGTGTTCTTTTGCTTCCTTCAGAGACTGAACATGCAGTCAATATCTAAGAACTGATGTTCTATATAAAAATGGTTACAATTGTGTCTACATTTCTGTCACTGCTTTAAAGAAGTGGTGCCCTAAGGTGTGTCCCCAAAGAAAGAGACAAATTTTGTTTAAATGTGTAAATCAGAAAATCATATCCTAGACTGAAAAGAAAAGATATTGAACAGCAGGTATTTGACTGATGAACAAGATTGATTGCCATGCAATTTCTGCGCAGATTACAGCTCTATTTTAGGCTTAAGTTGTTTGGTTTTTTTATCAGGCTTTAAGAGTAACATAAAGTGCGATGAAAAGTAAATAGACTTTTTAATAACACAAAGGGAGATTAACATTTTTAAAGTTCTTAAATATTTTTCCTTTAGAAGTATGCGTGACTTCGCAGGCGTACCTAGTATCTTGTGTTGGCTCAAAGCTCATAATGTCAATGAATCTGAAAGACAGATAAAATATTCTAATACTGCATCTTTTTTGACCTGCTGCTACGTTAAAAAATATGTTTCTTCAGCTACTTTCCATGTGTGTACCCCCATCAATACTGGGCAACTGGAAAGCAGCTTGCTGGGGAAATGATAAGGAAGCCAAGAAGATAATAAAGACTGTGGTAGGGAAGTGTATGAAGGGACAAAAAAAATCTGCACTGATAGCTTTACATTTATGAAAATAAAAGAAGGAGTGTCCCCTTCCTACATTCCAGTGCAAATGCCTTTCTGAGAAATGAGTAATGGAAGGAGGAAAGAGCAGCTGGAGTAATAACAGATGGGCCAAAAGCATAGGTGGACTGACACTTGTGATTCCACAAGGTAGCTTCAGGATCAGTCTGTTCTAGTTTTTTTGTTTTGTTTTGTTTTGGTTTGGTTTGGTTTGGTTTGGTTTGGTTTTGCAATGGCAGGTTGTCAGAGATGTGGCTCACAAGGTACAGCAGCTGAGCAGGATCATCTACAGCAAATATACAGTCCAACGTCTCAGAGTAGCTGCAAGCTCTGCAAACATTCACCTAGTATTGGCCATGCAACTTTTGTTTTTCTTTCCTGCAGTCACAGTCTAGAGCTTTGGCTGAAACCCTTCCCCTTGTTTTGCTCAGGGAGTTCCAGGTATGTGCAAACACTGCAGCGACAGGAATTTATACGGGCTGATTCACAGGGCAGCGATTCCAGACCATCAGCAAAGGACCACAGTGAATACAAGGCATGACTGCCCGGTAATCGGAAACATATGGCACAAGCATGCAATCACCCTATGAGGTGAACCAACAAAGGACACCTTGGCTGAATGCCAGGGTTGAAATGGGTAGGTGCCAGCTGGTCAGGATGACCCTATGTAGTACAGGACACATAAATAAAAAGGAAGGAAAAATCAAGGTAGTCGTCAAAACAGTGGGGTAACTGAAGTAAGTGTATGAAGGTTTTAGTCCTTAGCTCTGCTGTTGATGAATAGAGCCAGCACTTCAGCAAACAGTCCCAATATGGGCTTTTTTCTATGCATTAAAGCAATAGTGATTCACAGCAGGAAAAATCTGTGGATGTGAGCCATTTTAATATGAAAGCTTATACCCCATGACAGATTTTAACATGAGACACACTGCGAGGGTTTTAGTGCTAAAGTAGACCAAAGCTTCTCTTTTGCATCCAGAATTAGCCACTAAGCTGCTGTAAACCAGCAAAATTCCACTGACTTTAAAGAAAATGGTATTAATTTTCTCTAGCTGAAAAGTTGTTCTAGATCTCCCAAAGCAAACCCTATTGATTCTTATTTTTCTTCAAATGACTGTATTTTAAAAAGTGAGTCTTTAACCAGTAGGTGACAGCATAGTGTCACCAGGAAAATGGAAATTATTAAAACTAACAAGGTGAAAATTTAGGGGTTAGGTTATGGCGTATTTTTTTCTTTTTTTTTTTTTTTAAATTATATAGTGATGTTACTATCATTACTTAGTAATATTTTTTTCTCTTTGTTAAGCAATTTTTTTTTTTCAATTCCTAAGATAATTTAACCCCTGGGTTTTTTTTGGCAATGTAGCTCCAGGGATATTTTCCTGCCAAGAAAGAAAGAACTGAAAGTGTTTTCCCATAAAGGGAAACTACATTACACTGGAATATATGTCGATAAAACTTTAAACATTGATGAAAAGGACTTGCACAATATTCTTGCTAAATGTGTTAGACTATAATCTTTAAAAAAGTGTATATATATTTATACATACAAGTGCATATTATGTTAAAGCACTACTAAGAACCAAAAAGTCAACTTTTGGAAAGTTACCTGGCATCTTCTTTGTTTCACAAAGCATATGTTTGCTTTTGGTTTGTTTGAGGGATTCCTGAGACATCATAAAAAGCTATTTAACAAAACTCATTTATCAGGTTTCACACTAGGTAAGATGCACAAAAAAGCTGCAAACAAAATGCTATGCTCTCTGAACAATAACAGTCAGTCTGCAAAAAATGACAAATTTCCTTCCCTGGTGAAAATTCCCCCTTTACCTCCTCTTTTCTTTGTGCTATCTGGTGTAATAATCACTCTGAATACCTCTTTAGCATCCGCTATGATATATGATTTTCTATGACAAGTGAATTCTTTCAGGCTTGGTGGAGGCAATACCTAGAGACCTGGAAATTATGAAGCTGCCTGACTTTGTTATGTACCAAGCAACCTTAACCTGTAGCATGGTTTATTAAATTGCATTTAAAGGCATTTCACACTTGAATTATGTGTGCAATGGCATAGTAATGTCGTCCTAATACAATTTCTCTACCCAATGACCAAATTCTATGATTGTGTTTAGGTTTGCTTGTTTTTGTCTTTTTTTCTTGCCTTTTTTTTTTTCCTTTTAATGGTAAATGGCCTTTCCTGCAGTCTGCATGAGGGAGAAAGGGCTATTTTCCATAGCCATACTTCCACTAACTTTTTAACTGGAGCGTCTTCTGGCCTGTACCAAGTAGCTGCAACGAAGAATTGTTCAGCCTTACAGGGACCATCCTTCTGCCTCTTTGAGTAGCTAAGGAGCAGAGGCTGATTTCTTGACGAAATACTTCTTTGCGTGTGTAGCACTTTTCAACCTGCTGTCTCCACTGTATGTTCAGTTACTGTGTTGTTCCTCCATAGACTAAATTATAAAGGAAGCAAATCTCCATGAGAAAACAAAACAAACTAAATAAAAAAACCCCAATCTCCAACCCCCAATCTTCTGCAGTGAGTGCATTTTTAAGATAATACACCTATGCAAAGCTGAATGTCTTTATATGTCGGTGAAAACTGGATTGTTCTGTCTTTATTAAGATGAAGACCTTGAAGGTGACTTAGCAGCTGGTCAAAAGAGGTGATTATCCCATTGTATTCAGCATTGATTCAGCTTTATCTGGAGTACTGTGTGCGGTTTTTGCAGTTAAGAAGGGTGTTAAGGTCTTCTCCAGAGGATGGAAACAAAGCTGGTGGATGGGCTGGAAGAAACGTCTTATGAGGAGTGGCTAATGACTTTGGATTTGTCTAGTTTCAAGAAAAGGAGGCTGAGGGATGACCTCATTGCTCTCTACACCTTCCTGAGGAGGGCACTTGGAGAGGGAGGTGCTGATTCTCTACTCCCTGGGATTCAGTGATAGGACACATGGGAATGGTTCAAAACTGCATCAGAGGAGGTTCAGACTGGAAATTAGGAAGTGTTTCTTTACTGAGAGAGTGGTCAAACACTGGAACAGGCTTCCTAGAGAGGTGGTCAGTGTTTAAGAGACCTTTGGACAATGCCCTTAATAACATGTTTTAACTTGGTCAGTCCTGAAGTGGTCAGGTGGACCAGATGATCACTGTAGATCCCTTCCAACTGAAATTATTCTATTCTATTCTATTCTATTCTATTCTATTCTATTCTATTCTATTCTATTCTATTCTATTCTATTCTATTCATGTGCCTTTCCCCATACAGCGGCTGGCCCACATTTTCTCTAGCCTTCTTTTTGCTGTTGTTATAGCTGTAGAAGTCATTTTTATTGCCATTCATGTCTCTCACCAGATTCAATCAAATTCAGGTGAGCTCTGGCTTTCCCAACCACATTCCTGTATGCTCAGACATTGTTTCCGTATTCCTCTTGGGCCATCTTCCCCTGTTTCCATGTCTTTTAAATTTCCCTTTTATGCACATGTTCAGTTTTTGAGTCCAGCAGCAACTTGTTCATTCACCAAGGCCTCCTGCTGTCTGATTGACCTCCTGCTCATCACGATAGATTGCTCTTGAGCCTGAGGCGGGGCCTTGAATATCAACCAACTCTCCTGGATCCTTCTTCTCTCCAAGTCTATATCTCATGGGATTCTTTGAAGCAGTTCTCTGAAAGTACAAAGTCTGTTTTCCTGAACTCTAAGATTGTGGCCCTATTTGCCTTGTTTTCTTTTCTCAGGATTTGAAAGAAATCCCTTGCTATAGATGGGTGATTAAAACTTCCAAATGTCATCCTACAGGTATGGCAAGTCTAGGTGAACTCATGGTCTTGACAAAACTTATTTATGAAATTGTATAAATGTAAAAAATTTAACTGTGGCATATGTGAGTCTAGATTTCTGTGGGAAGAGGCCTGAAAAGACACTTGTAACTGAAAAAAACCCCCCTCTCTTTTTTCTTTTCCCCATAAGAGGAATTTTGTGGACATTTTAAATCTCTAAGTAGAATTGCATAAAAGAACTATCTGACTTTATTAGCAGAGGGCTGGTTTTGCCCTGGCTTTCTTTGAAACAAAAAAAAGCATGTAGGTTTTTTGTGTGTCTCCATTTTAATCTTCTTTTTCTTCTCACTGAGCACTTTGGTCATTTTCAAATAAACTTAATAAAAATTAAAGTTCATTAAGTCATTGATTTTTACCAGTTTCATGAGAATCAGCAGTTGAGTAAGAGACTGCCTTATGACCCCATGAGTAAAAAGTAGTGAGAAATCAAATGTATACACATATATACATATTTGGCAAGGTCCAGATACCAAATCAGTGTTAATGCATTGGCATGGGGCCCAGGTGAGGACTGAATCTATCAGATGTGCTGAACTCTGGGATAAACTTGAAGGTATTGGAGTACACAGGTTCTTGAGAAAATGTGGGAAATTCAAAATGTCTTGGAAGAAATATAGGTACATAGGAGACAAGTCTTTAGGAAAGCAAGCTTCATTAGTTTTAACAGTCATTAAGTGTGTTTTATTGCTAAGAGAGGCAACTCGTAAGACCTTGAATATCGACTCTGGCTGTAAGTCGTGTCATTCGGGTGTCTTTTTAACAGGACAAAGACAAGTTGCAGTTGTCACAGCAGACCACACTGTGAAAACATCAGTTCTCATTAGAGATGTAGGCAAGAATACCAGAATACACATAACATGAATGTCACTGCTTTTAAAAGGCTGCATAATTTTCTATCAGAATTTTGTATTACTCAAAAAAACAAACAGACAAACAAAGAGATTTTCCTTCTGTTTCCTAAGGGAAGGCAAATCTGAGGACTTCTAAGATCCAAGGGATTTCTCCACCTCAGTTTATGTGCTAGTGCATCTGCTTGCAGGTTTGAACAGAAGCAAGGCTGAGCCTGTACTCTAGAGGGGCAAAGATATGCAGTATACACACGTCCGGCCACACAGACCAACACAGACAGGGATTGGTGCCTTTATTGTCACCCACATGAACACCTACAACACTTGCACAGACACAGATAAGACAGACAGCTGACCCTATTTCTCCTCTCTGGCTGATCAGGATTTCTGACATGCATACATCCTCAGTCTCCTGATCCACAGCCAGATGCATCTTCACATGCCCCTTGAAATTAGACAACAACATAAGTCCTTTCCAAATCCATGTCCAGACTCCCTGTACCTTTTTAAGCCCTCTGCTCTGGTCTTGTGAGTTTCCTAAGACTGGTCTCCACCTACCCATCAACTAATCCTGCTTGACTTCCCTGGAGAGTCATCCCACATACCCACACATGTAATAGTGAGCAAGGTCATCTGGAAAATACGATATTTTCTCCTCTAACATACAATAGTAGTTTGGCATTATATCCCAATAAAGCTTGCTTTTCCCCACAAGACCCATGGTAGACAAGCTATGTTTTACTTTCTCCTTTACTGCCTCAGCCATTCATGACCTGAGAGCTCTTGTCATTCATACTACCTCCATTGCCTCAACATTGTTATGGTTCATATACTTCAGTGTTTAAATTATTATTCTTCTTATCTCCTCTTTTTGGTTTTATTTTGTGTTGAATGGCTGTCAACCTCACAGACTCTATGTCTTTATGTTCAGGATATCCATGTCTTCCCATTTCCCCCTCTCTTACGATTATGACTGCCCTTTTCACTCTGTCCTTTTTTTCTTTATTTTCCAGATGTGTGTGTGTGTGTGTGTGTGTGTCTTGTTTCTCCTATTTTAAAAAAAATTCTTCATTAATCTCTTCTACCTTTAGAGGATGTTAGGAACATGATCATCAACTACAGTTATGTTAAATTCATTGACTTGATTATAAAGTGTTAAGAGGTATTGAACCTGACCCACAGAAGGACAATCATAGAATAAGAATAACTGTAGAATACTTTCAGATAGAAGAAATGTCTGAAACACAGTCTGTCCAAGCTTCTTTTCAAAGCAGTGCTACTTTGAGAGTTAAATCAGGTTTCTCAGGGACCCATCTAGTCAAATACTGAACATCTCCAAGGATGTAGCTCCCACCACCTCTCTAGGAACTGTTCCAGAGTTTATCCTGTCTGATTGTGAAATCAAAGCTGATTTAAATATTGGTGTCTTTTTGTTTTGTTTGTCTTTTATTTCCCCCCTTGTTTTAGTAATATTTACAAAAATATTTACAAATCCTGTCTTTTCACCAAAAAAGCCAAACAACTTCAGTATTCATGATGATATATTTTGACAGGTCCTGTGGAGAGAAGGAAAACCAGAAACACAATTCCAAGAAGTGTTTTTCATCTGTTTCATAGTTTAAAACAAAATTTAAAATTTCTAATCTACACATATATGTATATTGTTAATGTTTTATTTTTAAAATCAGACTTTTCAGGAGAAAATGTCAATGAAAACAATTTGAGTGTGATAGACAATCTCTAGGGGTTGGCTGAAGGATTTTAATTAGCCAAATAACAGTTTCCAGTGATTGTATTATGTCCGCATTTATATATTTTGAATCTTATTTTATTAGATATTGACTTAAAAATAAATTCAGTCTATATGTTCAGTAATTTCTGTTAGAGAATCTTTATAAGCAGATTTCTTTGAACTACATTAAAATTACATTTATTTTTTCAGGCATGAATTAAAGTAAATCCTGGTAAGTGTAAGCAAGTTTTTACTTCAAAACTATTTACTGTAAGGGATTCAAATTTATTTTTTAAGTATTTATTTTAGATCTTTATACTTCCTCCTTTGTCACAGTTCCTAAGCGCATCTAACCTTCCAGGTTTATTTTGAAAATACCTTTTGGATGCTTAGATATTATTATTTTACAAGCAGTCTGGGGATCTGAAAAGAAGAAAGTCAAATGGCATTTCTAGGACAAATGAATGGGTGTGCAGACACTGTTGAACAAGTGCCAAGGAAATTGCCTTAGATCTAAGACTGAGGTGGCTATTTCAGCTTGTGTATAATGTCTGTTAATACAGTTAGTGATTTAAGAAGTCCTTTTCTACTCAGGATGCAGGGTGTCCTGAAAAATCCTGTTAAGAGAAATCATGTGTTCGAACATGAGACTGAGGTCATAAATGGTATCATTTGGGTTTCTCTTTAGTTGTATAAAGATACATTTTGCATAATGTTCTATGATGTAGTGTTGATGCATCCTTAAAACCTCCCTAAACTGTCAAACACATGATTGTGGTTGACCTGGGAGCCAGATACAAGTCTATTAAGATCCAGGCTCAAGTTTTATTTAACTGGTTCATCTAAGCTTTGTAGGTTAATATCTGCATTCTGGGATGATTGAATGCACTTGTTATGTAGACTTCAGCAGATAAATTGGGCTGTGTCCTCACTTTCTGCCCCCACCTCCACTCTCCATATGAATTCTACAACTACTCTAGTGAATTAATGGCAAATACCCATCTCTATCATTACATGCACAAAGACTAAAGTTCAGTGCAGAAGTTCACAGTTACTGACTATTTAACCTTTCTTTGACAAAAGGAGTATGTTTCCTTCTTCTCTTATTTTGTCATCCTGATCAACTACTTTGGTGATTGATTTTGAATAATTTTATGAATTAGAGTTCTTTCATTGTTCTCCACTTCAAGCAATCACTACATTAACCTGCAATGAGTATAATTAGCAAGTCCTGCAGCAGAAGTCAAAATCTGAGCAGCAAATTAAACAAGGAACTTCAGCATACTTCACTTCAAATAGGGCTGTAGAGAGTAAAGGTCATTTATGTTGGAGGAGACAACTGTGGGGTTCATCCTGTTGCAGAGATGATGATTTTATCCTGGGACTTAAGACTCAGTTTTCTGTTCTATCTCAAAGTTCCTGTGTGACCTTACACATTCCTATAAATGAATCTATAAACCTGTTGCCAAGGCAGATGGAAGTGTGGTGTGCTTTTTAGAAACCTCTAAGTACTTATGAAAAACCTTTGAGATTGTATCTTTTTCTGAACTAACTGTAGCAGTCAGATGTGTTGTCACCTCTGCATTTAGATTTATACAACACAAATTCCTACATTTTCACCTTAAGCTTGCTTTGTGCTGAGTTGGGAGAAATAGGTCCTTTTATGGGTCAATTCCTCTGACTTATTTTAGGATGGGACACACTGTGTTATTCTTCCTTTGTGAAATCCAATAGAAGCCTAGCATGAGCAGAGCAATTATAGAGAGCTACATTTCTTCCACTGAATTTCTAGGACACCAGGTTATTTTGGTTTCTTTTTTACTAACTTAAGTTGTAAAAATTAAATAACTATGTATTTCAAAACTAGTAACACTATTTCTTTATCTCACTGGGATTCTGAGAGTCTAGACAGCTAAAAAGGATAGGATAATAAAAGCAAGAAATCTGTTTTCACTAGATCTTCAGTCCATTTGGGTTTCCTGTTACCTGAGATACTGATAGAACCTGTCATGGTTTACAGATTATATTTAATATGCATAATCACTAATCAGAAGTTTTATTTTTATATGTTATGGACAAAAATGGTGAAATCTGGTCTATATTCTTGTCTTAGTGAAATATTCTTCTCACAATGTAGTACCCTATCAAAAAAGTCATTTTAGGCTAAAATAAGACATATGTAATGCTGCTTTTGTTATAATTTTGTCAAGCATCATGGCCCACTGGGTGGACAACTGACCTGGGCCTTATGCATTGGTCTGACATTCTCCCACGGTTCTGCTTGTGATCTAGAATAACCTTGGCCAAATCACTTTGTTTCTTTGTGTGACTTCTCTCATCTGTAACAGTCATAATTGTACTTTTCTCTTTTTGCGAAGTGGCCAGAGATCGATGATAAAAATCTACTGTGCAAGCCATATGATCTATTATTACCTATTTCAGGACAGGTTTCAGTTAGTATTTAAATCTGATTAGCTTGCTTCTTGCTATGTAGTCAGTGGGACTACTCTTGCTAAAAGTTATGTATAGACTTAAGTAATTTACTAAACTGAGACTTAAATTCTAATTTATGGCAAAAGCTGACATTTAATAACACACAGAGGTGTACTTTCATATTCATTCTGCAGATATTCATAATAAAGCTGCTGTAATTAGACTGAAGGAGGTAGACTCTAGTGTTTCAGCAAATGATTTTAGTTTAATTCTTCCATGGCATCAGATAATGTTTAAGTATTCATCAAACTGTGACTTATTTAAAGGCCACAAAGAAATTCCAAACTAGAAGAAGTATCAGGCATACTTGACTTTCAGTTTTATATCTCATTCTCTCTTTTTTCACAGTATTCAGATGTGTTTGCAGAAACAATGAAAAGCATCACTATTTTGTGAAAACTCCATAATAATTGGCAAGTATCTGTAGGAAAGCAATGTTAATTTTTAAAAATATTTTGGCTTAACACTGATTCATCCTAAATCTTGTTGAAAAGCTCATATTAATTTTTCACACTGACTATCACAAACTGTAATGCTCCCTAAATTACAGCCTCTTATAGCAGTAATTGGAAGGTATGTGGCTGTCCGTGAATTCGTATTGGGCTCTCAGAAGATGGAGGTCATGCCATATCTCATCAGAAAGGCAATTTATGCCAAATTTGTAATAAAGTTTCAGAATAAACATGTGATAGTTTGATAGCTTGAACACGTGTTGTACACCTTTCCCTAACAGACTAGCTCACTTGCATGCTGATACAGCTACAAAATATCTTCCCTTATTAAGTTTTATTTTACAACTCTGCTCAGTGGAAAACTCTTCTTTGTTCACATTATAGTTGTCCTAGAATATGCAAATGTATTCTCACATTCCCAAGGCGAATATCAAAAAGAGACATGAGCAAAGCATTTCCATCATCATTATATTCCTATCCTGAACAGATGTGGATTAGTGACGCCTTATTGCCAAGATCACAATCTGTAGGGGAATAAACTGATGTTATTCTGAAATTCACCATGTTCTTTAATTTGTTATTTTCCTCACTTTATCCAGCAACTGAGGAAGAATAAAATCAAGATAATAAAGTCTACAACTGATAGTGAATACTTTGAGATTCTCTTCCAAATACTTTGATCTTTCTAAAATAAAACAGTTGTCATTTGGGTCAGTGGTATTTATAATAAATGCTTATCATAGAATCATAGATCATAGAATGTATTGAGTTGGAAGGGACCTTTAAAGCTCATCCAGTCCAACCCCTGCAGTGCGCAGGGACAATGTTCCCAGATCAGGTTGCTCTGAGCCCCATCAAGCCTGACCTTGAATATCTCCAGGGATGGGGCCTGCACCACCTCTCTGGGCAACCTGTGCCAGTGATCTACCACCCTCATGGTGAAGAACATTTTCCTAATATCCAACCTAAATCTTCCCTTTTCTAGTTTAACACCATTACCCCTCGCCCTGTCACTACATGCCCTAGTGAACAGCTCTTCCCCAGATTTCTTATAGGCACCTTTCACGTCCTGGAAGGTTGCAATAAGGTCACCCCCGCAGCCTTCTCTTCTCCAGGTTGAACAACCCCAAATCTCTCAGCCTGTCGTCGCAGGAGAGGTGCTCCAGCCATTGGACCATCTTTATGGCCCTCCTCTGCACCCACTCCAGATCTTCAACGTCCTTTTTGTGTTGGGGACTCCAAAGCTGGATGCAGTATTATTACTTTGTAATATTTTTTTTCATGAGACCTAATATTATAAAGTTATTTTAATTAGTAACTTTCAAAACACTTTGACTAGCAGACAACAAGTCTAACCATCATCAAATTACCAAAGGAGCATTTGGAAGCTTTTAACCCTGTAGGATAAAGAACAACCCAGGCAAACATCTCTTGGAGACTTCTCAGTATAATTAGTTTCTTCAAAATGGAAAGATTAACAAGGTGATCTCTTGAAGTAATTTCTATACTTACTTTTACTGATAACAAATGATAATTTGAAAATGAGATGATTAGTTTAAGGTCATCAGCAGGCAAAGAGCAGACCTGGGACCACTCAAATCTACCCCTACTCCACCTTTTTTTTTCATGGATGTCTATTTAAACTACAACTGCATCTGAATTTAGATTTAAAGAAAGTAGAATAATTAATTCTGTGGAATGTAAATCAATCATATGAAAGAAACATTAAATCCATCTATCAGTTTCCTTTATTCTTTAAGTTCTTAGTATACAATGACTATAAAATGCTGGCTAAAACTGAGTGTTCAATTTGAAAAGAACAACAACAATAGCAATCACTGAGTTAGGTATACCATTAAATTAAGAAATAAGTTACGTCTGAGATTCACCATATTATTTTACTGTGCTTTCATGATTCTTCAGTCTAACAAGTGCTAGGATACCAGTAAACAAAATCTTTATTGTAGATGGGGGAAATTCCCAGAAGAAGGGCTGTATTAGAAGTAGATTGTTTTCTATTGACATCTAGGGTAACTTTCTACCCTCATTAGCCCCTCCAGTCAATTTCATGTTTGCATAATGAAAGTTTTTGCTAGCTTTGAGTCAGACATTAGATTTTAATGAGTGATTCTTACACCTATAGTCAAATTATGGCAACCACCAGGGGCTTTTCTTGGCATAACAAAACAGTATTAATGTGCCTTGAGTTTTAGTTTGCTAAGTATTGTGCATAACTACAAATAATATGAATAATGCAATCTTTAAGTCCCATTTCAGTATATCTCTGAGTAATGGAAGTTTATTGAACTAAAAAAAATAAATCTTGGCATAATCTGAATACATAAACATGAGCAGGGAATATGGAAGGAAAATTGGAAAATTTTTGAGGGATTGCCTTTAAAATATATAGATTAAGATGAAGTGTGGGACACTGGTGAATTTTTCTTCTCCATAGACACTGACATGAAGGTACCAACATTAATTACTTGAATCCATTTATTAATGATAAATTTTGGCCTGTTTCCTATCTGAAGATACAGAAATTGTACTCGTGCTAATTAAGAGAATGACTAGGAAATGTGAAAATTGAAATTTGCTACAAGGACAAAAAAAATAAGTCTAATAGATTTACATAGTAATTTGAAAACTATAAGGCCGTTCTGTTTCTGGTTTTACTAGAATATATGTTGAAGTAATTCTTCTTATTTCTCTCCTGCTATTGCTGATATTCTTCAAAGTGACAAGAGACATGAGTTGCATGTTTCACTTGATTTATGGTGTTTTATGTTCTTGTAAGACAAAGATCTTCAATGCTCTTGTAGAATTTGAATGAACTAAACTGAATTAACTTGTAAATGGAAGCAGGATTTCTTGAAATCTAGATAACTAAGAAAATCTGCTGATGTTTAATTTAAAATTACAGAACATTCATTTCACATCCTGTGTCATAAAAATGGTCCCAGGATACATGACTTTTTCAGGGACATCTGTGAGTAATGTAAATGAGGATGTCAAATGACAACCCTGAAAATTATCCATAGAGCAGCAGGGACGTGGCAGCAGGCAGTTCTGCAAAGCTGCTCGCAGAGAGACTCCCACACGATCCAGTTGAACATCTCGCCTCCAGATCTGGCCAGTGCTCTCTCTTTTACTGTGGGTTGAAAATTTGGACAGCAACTTTGTATCTGAGCACTCTGCTCAGTCATCAGGAGACCACAGAGGTTCATACGTTCCTGCTTGCCTGCAATTCAAACAAGGAGACATTTCAGACACAGAGGCTGTTGTCTAGATAATCTCTCGTATTCCCAGGTAATGAGACCTGCCTATGGCTGATATAGTAATGCCAAGCTAATGTAGTAATACAGTTGGAAAAGACAACTGCCAAAATGCAGCTATTAAAAATTTATTTGGGGCATTTCTCCCTTTGTTAGTACTCAAAAAGTCCAAACAATAAAGACTTTTTTTTTTGAGATTGCTACAAAACCTGTATTAAGAAAATAATAGAAGTGTAGCTATCCTTAGCAGTTAATCTTAACTATTAAAGAAATAAAATATTATAATTCTTCACTGTTCCATTATCATTTGTGCACTGTTATGTATCAAAACTTTGTGCCTGTTCCATGTGACACATTTGAAAGAGTAGGCAAAAAAGATGCTTAAAAATTAAATTATGAGGTCTTTTGGAGTCATGGCATGTAAAACCACAGGGTCTCAGTCTGGTTAAGCATTCTACAAACCATCGTGTCTTCATCTGAAGCTTGATTTTCATCATAGTTACAAGCTTGCTTCGGTTCTAGAAGTATCAGTTTGGGCACAAACTCTTTTCTTTTGTACTCATCTTCCACAAGTGAATGAAAAACATTTCGATTCTTTGATAGTCCAAACCATCTCTTTCCAGTTTTAATGTCCAAAGGGCCTTAAAAAAAAAAAGTTAATGTTTTTAGAGGACTAGTAATGTAGATAGAATAGCATATTTAAAAAAAAAAAGAAGGAAAATAGTCTTTACTGAAAGTTTTAACTGCTTGCACTGGCAGTCCAGTCCAAAGTTAGGCAGACAGTTACATAAGAGAGTAAAAGGTTTTGTCCAGCAACGGATAAGACATTTGTGACTATTTAAATCTTGTTATTGGGCTCTCATTGCTGTATTCATGGAGTAAGACTGTCATAGAGAATGAACTATCTAGAATGAAGTGAATACAGTGGTTATTTAGTGTTAAGGAGCAAAGACTTACAAAAATAGAGGACAGCATGGGGAATATGTGGTGTATGTTTGGTGTTGGCCTCAGCTGCCCAGCTCAGGGACCTCTTTGGTGCACTCTCAACTCCTGTGTGTTTCACATACCCGAACCACATTCTGATGGGAAGCTGGTGTGACAGAGGAGGACAGAGAGAGGAGAGATGGGCCTGCATCTTCCATGTACCTATCATGCCAGCTGGGGGCCACTAGCTGTACATCCAGCCCCAGGAGATGGGAAGCACTTCTTGGACTCACAGTGCACACCAAGACATTTGCATCCCTGCTTTCCTTCTCTGATTCCCAACAAAGTTTTCTGTCTTTGCAGAACAAATACAGTTGCATTAAGAATCCTTTTGTGATAGATCAGCCCTGTTGAACAGGAAAATCATCTGTGATATTTTATTACACACATTGATAGAAACCAGCTGCTTGGCAAGAATATAACGCACCTGGATGTACTCAGATCTCCTATTGAACACTAATTTTGTTGAGTTCCTCAAACATCCATCAACCAATTGCTTTTGGTCACTTGGTATCTATCTTCCTATAATTTCAGCATTTAATTCTATAACTACATTTTAAAAGGAAGAAAAAGGAGAGGAAAGGGTGGAGATTGGTATTCCTGAATCTGATCTGTACAGATTTACTATCATCGTTGTTTTCAGACACGGAAATGGAATAGATGATGCTGTATATCATCCTGATGTTTTTTTGTTGTTGTTTTCGTTTTGTTTCTAATGTTCATTATCTTTTTTTTAACTTTCAATTTCTTGCAGAGACAATGCAGTAATTGCTGGATTTTACTGTAGTATGGCTACTGTCTAACAGGATAGAAATCAACTCAAAGTCTGATTTCACACTAATAGTAAAAATTTCATTGGAATCACCTAAATATTTTTTTTCCTGTTTACATAAAAACATTACCAAAAAAAATAAAACTAAAATTAAACTGAGAAATATGATGGATGAAATGTGGTGGAGCGTGTGGGAGTACTGGAGAGCACGAAACTTCTTCAGAAATTACTGCATCAAATAAATTTAAGAATCCATTTTGTGCAAACTAACTATATCTACACAGTTTTTATGCTAAGTAGGCTGACTAAAAATATATATATCTGTTTCTGATTCTGTTGCTGGAGATATGGCCAGCTGAGGCATGTGCTGAACTGCTTTTATATAAAGGAGTTATCAGTGCATACATATGCTTCTCCTTTGTAGTTGCCACTTTCAAACTCCATCTTTTTCCATTTCTTTGGTTTATAAACCATCAATGTTTTAACCCTCAGCAAGTGCTATAAAAAGTTATTTTCTTCTCCTTCTGCTCCATGATGAGCACAAGTGTGATGGGTGAATATGAGAAGACAGTGATTGTTATACTGACATGACCTTTTAGGCCTTTATTATGAGCACATTACTTACAGAATGTGTTACTTTTGAGATTCCACTAGAATCTGTCTCCTTATAGCACCATAGGGCTGAGCTTTGTGTTTAGCATCATACAAATTTTTATGAAAATGTAATACAGTCTGGGTAGCATTTCCAGCTATACAGGTGTCTGCAAGATATAATCTTGATTTTTTTTTCCTAGTCAGACTGAACAATGCACATTAAGACAATGCTGGTTATTGCCTTCAGTCAAGTTTTTTTTACAGAAAGTCCTGATGAGGGTTCTTCCTTTTCATGTGTATTACACTTTCCAAAGCATACATTCTTTAACCTCCTCCCTCTGCATGACAGGAACACCCCGATGATGGAAGATTGATTCACCTTTTATGATGAAAGATGATCTGGCTATACCTACAGCAGTAAACTAAACAGAGCTGGAGAACATTGCCAGGCACAGGAATGTGACTGCATGAACTGCGACATTGCTCAAGCAGTTTCTCGCCAGTCTTTTTGCCCTTGCCAGCTTGTGCTCCCTCAAATAGCTCCTGAGCTCAGTTTGGAAGCAGGATCCTTCCAGGGTACTTCCCGTGAAGGCTCTCTGTCTGCAGGCTGCGATTTTACTAGTGCAGTAAAATTTGGGCTCTCCTGTGCCACCCAGCCTCAGTGCAGTTCCCAGGTATGTCTGTCACACCTAAAGAAATAGACATAAAAAGTGTCCATGGGTTTCTTTGTGGGTATAAATATGTAGTCTTCAGTACCCTTGACAAGTGAGGCCAAACTTTTCTTGTGACCTCTTTGGCTAAAATAGGAAATCTATATAACACTTGGCCAATATTTGGCAGAAACCTAAACATATTATGTTGCAACTAGATTTCTCAGTGATGCATAGCTAAAGAATGTGTTTACAGAAGAACTGTATTTATTTTTCATCCTGTCAGTGTGTGATTATAGGGGTTTTTTGTGTGAAGATTTTAGTTTCTTCACCTAGGTAGGATTGCTTCTGTGTCTGAAGTCTGCTTACACAGGATGTCTTCTTGAAGCAGTATTTGTGGGAGCAGATATTGCATTCATACCTTGCTTTTGTTTAGGGATGTTTTCAAGAGATTTCAAGGTGGTCAATGTACAACCAAGGCACCATGATCAGGGGCTATGAATAAGAACATCCGCTTTCTCTCTCTCTTTGCCCTGACAATTTGTCTTTCCAAACTTTACAATTGTTGAATGAAACACATGAAGGAGCTGGAGATAGTTGCAACGTTTTAGAAAGACAAATGAATGGTGTCTTGAATAAATACTCTGGGAGTGATCTTTAGTGACTTATAAAAAAACCAGAAAACTCTCCAGAGCAGCACCTTAACAGAGCTGCCCCTTCCTTCCCCAAGGGAAAATCTTGCCTCACTGGTGATATCGAGCAGTGCTTCTTGCAAAGGACCAGGGCACTAGCCAGCTCCCTTGTGAGCTTATGCAAATCAGTAGCTCCACAAACTGAAGGAAGTCCAGTTGGCTCTAAATTTGCATGAGGTTACTGAATTACTGAACTGAATTGGTGTCTTGAATAAATATTCTGGGAGTGATCTTTAGTGACTTATAAAAAAACCAGAAAACTCTCCAGAGTAGAACTGAATGGTTCACTAGCACAAGTTTCATAGCTGTTGTCAACACCAGAGTCAGAGATGGGGTTAGCGTGGCTTTCTGTGGATCCAGATGCCCAGTACTGACTTTTAAATACAGGTTGGCCTCTTAATTGATCCAAAATACTCCTGTGCACAATGACAGGTGATTTGTTTGTAATTTATGCCAAGGGTTGCAGCTGAAAATTAGAATTACACTGGAAAATTTCCCAGGTGTATTTAGGAAATTAGCTGGGTTTTGTTTGTTTGTTTGTTTTAAATTAGGGTGTGGGGTTTTTTTGTTTAGAGACAAGAAATCGTAAAGATCCAAAAGCAATCTAGGGGTGCTGAGTGGAATTTATCTTATCTAAGCAAAATGCAGATGTCTATATCTCAAGCAGTGTCCCAGGAATCTCTTCTGTGGAGAGAAATAGGCCTTGTACGATGTGCTTCAGCTCATCCTAATGTAGCTGTCTGCAGATGATGTGTGAAACAAGCTTTGCAAGTCCCTGTTTCACTGCCCTGATGATGAAAGAAGGCTTCAAGAAGTATGTTGTTTGTATCGAAAACAGAGATGAATCCCACTCCCTGTGCTTATACACCATTTGGCCAGATTAATCATAAGCTTCAAGTCAGCAGAGATTTGTTTACCAGGCTGTCTATCCCATTTTTTATATACTCTTCCTAAATTATATTTTCTTGCTTTTTGAGCAAATGCTAAAGATGTGAAACATTTCTGTTTCAATACAAATTACATGAACATCCTCTATTTGATCCTATAGAAGGAATATAGAGTACTATAGTAAGACACTGGAAAAAGTCCCACAAAAATACTACCTCTGAGGATTAGTCAAATTAAAGAAAAAAGCAAGCAAGCAAACACACACACACCAAAATCCCAGACATGTTAACTAATATCCCAAAATAGTTATAAATCCTTAGGAAATGGATGACAAGAGAAAAGATGAAAAATCTATTACTGTAATTCTAGGATATAGGATTTATGAAAAAAAAAAGAGATAATTTAATGTCTCATGTAATTAAATAATAAAATATTTAAAGGTCTCTAGAAAGTGTTTTACTTGAGATTATAAATGATAGGTATAAACTCACATTTTACTTAATTTAATTATGTTCAACTGTGCTTGACATAACTATTTTGGTTTGTATTAATGTGCCTTAAATACTTGAAAACAGTGCTGTTTAAGTGAACATGAGATTTTTGTGCTAAGCACTCTGCTCATGGGCAATTCCAGTGCTGCAGAACTTCTAATGTCAATTTGTCATCTGAGCTGACGTGAGCAGAAAATACATACCTTGCAGCAAGTAACTTCTGTATATTCAAAAATCATTGAGTCAGATCTGCAAAAACCATGCATTCTGAAATCACACCCTAAAATAAATACATAGAATGCATTTTGCAGATCTCCGTGAGAGAATCCATTTGTGTGTATGTGTATTTGAAACTGCTTAAAAGAAAACTGTCTTCACTGAAACGTGTATGAAATTTCCATGGCCCAAAACAATCTTCACACACAAAGGAAAGAAAGAATACGTTGCTCCACCTGGCTGGTTTCAGGAGCGGTTTTTCCTACTTCAGCCAGGATCGGCTTTGAGGAGCAACCTCATTGCCCTCTACAGCTTCCTGAAGAGGGGACATGGAGAGGGAGGTGCCAATCTCTTCTATCTGGTATTCATTGAAAAGATGCATGGGGATGGTTCAAAGCCGTGTCAGGGGAGGCTCAGACTGGAAATTAGGAAATATTTCTTTACTGAGAGATGGGTCAAACACTGGAACAGATTTCCCAGAGAGGTGGTTGATGCCTCAAGCCTGTCAGTGTTTAAGAGACATTTCGACAATGCCCTTAATAACATGTTTTAGCTTTTGGTCAGCCCTGAAGTGGTCAGGCAGTTGGACTAGATGATCCTTGTAGGTTCTTTCAACTGAAATATCTATTCTATTCTATTCTATTCTATTCTATTCTATTCTATTCTGTTCTGTTCTGTTCTGTTCTGTTCTGTTCCTATGAAGCCCTCATGTTCCCATCATTACTCTTCTGTCTCTCCATCAATTTGGCCCCACTCTCATCACCCTACTTATACCATTCCTTTCTCCTACTGTCTGTCATCCATCTCCCCACCCATTAAGAAGCTAATGGTGCTGAACTGTTGCAAGATTTAAATTGCTTGTGTTAAATAATGTCTGGCACATGCACCAAATGAGATACACAGAGAAACTGGGAATAACTGGCTGTTATTTAAATGAGGCAAACTCCTATGGGTAATAAATCTCTGAATGTGTAACTTAAGATCATGCAAATGCTCATGCTTATGGAAGCTGAGCTGAAGTTTATGTTAAACATTATTTCTGTGATTTGAGTTTGCAATTTAAACATTTTAATACATTTTTAATAGATAAGGAGGAAAAATGGAGCATGGAGCAAAAGCAAACTACTGATTTTTTGCATAACACAGTCTATATTCTAGTTAAAGATGCAGTACCCAAGAACACTTCAGACAAGATGAGTCCTACTTGCTATTTTGAATGCACTTTTGTTTTTTTCTTTATACGGAGAAGGTGGTACAGAAAAGGAAAGGAAAACAAAGTTCACCTCTACAGAAGCAAAGCAACATGAAGAGCATTTAGTGATGTAGATATGTAGATGCATGTATATGAATATATAATTAACATACTATTTACCTAAATATCAGCCTCAGCTGACTGCATCTCAGGTTAATGTTAGGCCCTTGAAGCATCTTTAGAAGATACTTAAATCTGTGAAAGGCCACACTTTGGACCTGCTTTTCTTCACAATTAAGGTTTGATTACAATACAGCATTCAGTAGAAATGTGACATGCCAAAAGTATTTTGAATTCCAGTGATGACAGAACATAAATGGTTGCCCCAGGCTGGCTACAACCTGAGAAAAGCGTGGCACGTTCTTATGTTTTCTAACAGTGCATTTTGTGCAGTGAGAGCTCTAAGTGGGAGCTTAATACAGCTGGGAGCAAACACCTATTCCATTTAAGAATTTAAATAGCTTAACCAAAATATCATTCAGAACAGCCTGGCTCTTGATATTTGTTTGTTTGTATTGGGTTAAATCCTGATTGTTTCTTCACATTGTCGAACATCAGTGAAAGGTAATAGAGCCATGTTTCTATTTTTTCCTGCTTTTCCATCAGTGTATTAAGTGAGGTAACCTGCGACACAGTATCATAAGAAAAAGTGAGAAAGGGCTTGCTACTCTTGAGAGAACTGTTCTTTGCTTGCTTTGTCCCATAAAAAATAGAAGCATTTATTGGAAAATGGCCCAAAAATTTTTAGTGAGTGGGGCTTTTACTCTCATAGGATTTTTTGAAGTAAAAGACTTTTCATATTTATTTCTTCCTTTTTTCTGGTGGCAGTTCTTAGCTTTTCCCCATATTCCTCTGCTGCAACTGTCGCATTATTTCAAACCACCTTCTATTAATTTAGGAATAGAAATTCTGGCACAAATAATGGATGTTTTATATGTCTCATTCTTTCTTTTTCTTTACATTAATATTTCCCATTTTCCACTAAGGTACTGCATGTTAAATCTGTCTGTATGACAGTGAAGCCTGAATCCCAGTCTATTAGGTATGGCTACATATTTTTTATTTTTTTTGTTTGTTTTAATTCTTAGAAAAGAAGCTTAAACCAACAAACACAGCAATATTATGTACTGGACAAGTGAAGTAAGGAATCTGATATACTTCCTTCCCCACTGTTGACTGCCATCACTGAAATCAGACTTAAAACTTGGTAGACAAATACAGAAAAAACATGATTAAAGACTGTGGCAAGTAAAGACAACAACCAAAGGAATGTCCTCTGACTTTCTATGTGAACAAATATGGTTCTGTTTAACTGGATAATACTCAGACATGCTTTGATAGCTCTATGAGATGATAGGATGTGGAAGGGTTTAATATTGTTTTCTAAAGATGTCTGTATGACAGCTGTATTTACATTTGGCTTTGGAGGTGCTTTGTGGTGTGTTGGGTTTTTCCTACCCTCTTTTTAGGAATAAATTATTCCTCATTACACTTACATAGTCAAAGCAACTGTGTTGCAACAGTAATTGCATAGATTTGATGGTTAAAATATATCATTATACGTCTGACTTCATGTAACACAAGACTGAAATTTTTATGATCCACAGAGCTGGTATTTCCTGGCAATAGAAGTAGAAAATGATGAGCACTAAAAGTTCATGGCTGAATTAGAGTATCTGACATGTGTTCAGAAGTTAGGCTTGAACGCAAGTATTTAGCGCAATTCTGATTTTCTTTCTGTGTTTACATGACACAATGTATAGCAAGTGCAAATAAACATTTTTCAATGAAACATTAGCTCCAGTCTCATAACACACACTTCAGCTGTGCTTTTTGCTAAGGGAAGCTGAAGTTGGTGCACTTCAGCATCCAGACAATTCTTCGTCCTGGTCATTTTACAGACCTGGGCTGTTCCTTCTGTACCAGTGCCCTAAAGCCCAGCTGGTTCTGTTCACATTTAGCCAGCAGCAGGGCTGAGCAGATGTCCCCAGTACTCACACACGCACCTACACCCATGTGCTTATACATTAAACAGCCACAACTGGCCACGCAGACCAGCACTAACCAGAACTAGTACTTTACTGGAACCACAATTGCTTCAGCAGAACAAGATATTCACTAGTGGACACACACTAATAGATGTCTGTGGCTGATGGCCCCCAGACCTATGGAGACAGTCTATGACCACCAGATAGAAGGCTTGGCCAGATAAGCAGATGGACCTGGAGCCTCCTTACCCTTCCCCACCCCCTTTATTCTCCCCTTCTTTGTTGTAATTCGCTTCAAAAATGAGTTCTAAAATTAATACACACCCTCAAATGACTCCTGAAAGCCTATATCTTCCAAATATTAGCTCTTTTGTCTTATAAACTCAGACAAGACTGGTACAATAATTCTATTTAAAACATCTGGACTAAGATTTTCTATGGTTTAGGAAAGGCCAGATATTTTCATTTGATAGTATGCCAAACATACAATGACATGTGGAAAAGTTTTTGAGCTTCTGGCAGATAGCTGATACAATGGAATTTTAAAAATATGTTTTGGCTATTCATTACCCAAATACCTTGAAGCTTTGCAAAGCTGTATTTCATAATTACACAGGATGTAATAAACAGAGTTTTACCAAATTTGTTAATGGTAATGTAATTTCTTTTTAAGACCCCAGGAACGCTAAGTAAAACATTTTAGAGTCTGTAATCATTAGTGTTACGTGGGGAATCTGAATGTTCTTTCTTCACTTCACTATAATTCATTCCTATTTAAAAGTAGATAAAACAAGCAAATATTTTATCAAAATTATGATCATCTTAACTATAAAAAGATTTAAAAAATAAATCCCAACTGTTAAAATTAATGCTTTCACAATGATTTATATCTGTGCTGTTAAAAGTCTATAAAAGGCAACACAGAGTTAAAATAAATTCCTTTATGACCACTTGCTAAATCCTGGATATACACAACATTAAAATAAAGTATGGGAGGAAATATGTGACTCCATCAAAAATTGAGGTCAATTAGTGACTCGTTATGAAAGAGCAGTGAAATTGATTTGTAACTGTATCTCTTCAGGCTGCTGCCATTCTGTAGAGTTAATAATAAAATCTGAATTCTGACAAGGAGAGTCACTAAAACACTTCATAGGGAAGAGTTATTCATTACTTTAAAACTTATTATCTCAAATATATTCCCTTCTGCTAAAAAGATTTGTCATGTCCAAGAGATTAATGATTCTGAATTCGGAAGAGATGGCTAACATCAGTTGTAGCGCTCTGTGTTTTCAGGTGATTTACATGTAATCTGGGTCCTTTGTACAGTTTTTAAAAATCATTGTTCTTGAATCTCAAATCTTTATTTATTAATTTTCCTTCAAGAATGTGGCATCACAAGGTCTATTTTACAAACTGAAAATCTCTTGCTTACATTTTATAAGGAACTTGGAAAGTACCGTATTTCAATCAGTTTTATTTCACCTGCATTTATATTTTAAAATATCCATTCTGTTTAGTTTGTTATTAACTTAAATGTATTGGGAAAGCTGTCTTTTTATCTGTCTGTCTGTTGTCCAAAAAGTGGATTTGTTACCTGGTATGCAACAGATCAATTCTCACAAACTCAGGAGAGTTATTGTATTTTACTCAGCTTTGTGCAAGTCTGGGTACTCAATGGATTTTCATAAATCAAGTATACCCAATGCCAGTTTTCCTGTAATATTTATACACAAAAGTTACAGGATTAAACACTCTGCTACCATGATTGGTTAACAATTTACATATAATTATAATATCTGCTGATTCAAAATTAAAGTTATATAAACTGTTCAGCGTGTGTTTATGATTCCTCCCCAGTCATCCATGTAGAATGAAACTTGTAGGAAAGCAAAAAAGTCACTATTGAAGTGTATAGCACTGCAATGCTTCTTTTTCTTAGTAAAATAATATCTTACTTGGAAAGTTTGGCTTTTTGTTTCCATTAGGTGTCTCATCCATGGAAGATGTTTACAAGCTTCTTAATACTCCCAGTTAATGAACTGTAGCTTGTACAGGAAAGGTGAGCAGATTTAGCACTCAAAGTCTGCATTTAAATTTGGCTGTGTATTCAAGCAGATTGGTTACAACCACAGCGGTCTTCTAGTGTGACCACGGATGTAACAGAGCAGGGGACAGAGGTTTCTTCACTTGAAATTCTCCCAAATGCACCACATTAACATGATAAGGTTAAATTCACCGTTACAACCAGTTGCACTGCCTAGCGTCAGGCTTTTGAGGAGTGCTTTGGGATTACTCTCAAGACCCATTTGGCTGTACTAATGGGCAATGAACCTGGAAGAACACGATCTGCAATTTCCAAGTGGCCAGCACTACAGCTGCCAGGGTGGGAAGAAAGAAATCACTGGTCTTTAGCTATAAACATCAGCTCTGCCAACATCTTTAAAAATCTCATGCTGGAGAGCACCAATAGAGGTATAAACTGTACTAAAAAGCAGAATCAAAGGCCAGAAGAAATGGTCAGCTAATGGCCTGAGTTCAGAAGACTCTGTAGACCTGAGTGACACAGCTCTTATGAGTTAGAAAGTAGAAACTATTTCTAGAAGCAAGACTTGGTAATGTGGCAAGGTAGACGATCTTAGTCCTTGCTAAAGAGCTCAGGTTTTTAGTAGATAATCACAGAATCACAGAATATTAGGATTTGG
>NW_010187393.1:47008-64383 GCF_000695765.1 Mesitornis unicolor | reverse complement strand
GAGAGAGAGAATCAATATCAAGAATAGAAGGAGCTCCGAAGCCATTTTTTTTTTTTTAAAGAAGTATCAGGACTTGGGAAGAGGGTGACAAAGAAGGTTTTTCAAAGAGGCAGTGGAGGAGGTTCTAATAAATTTGGAAGGAAACAGTTCCCTGTCTTGGGAAAAAAGGAGAACTCCTGGCTGATTAGCATTCACACCAGGTATGAGATGTTCCCTACCCCTTATCACTGTCGCAACCGAGATGGAAAAAAAGCGCTTTTTTTTCTTTTTTTTCCCTTTTTTCTTCTTTTTTTTTCCTCTCCCCCTTCCTTCCCCCCTGCTTTTTAAGGAGAGGGAGCGAGCGTTGATTTGGGGGTTTTTTTGTTTATTTTGGTGGTGGTGGCAGGGGGAGCGCGGGCATTTGTGTGCGGGGAGCAGGGAGAATGGCAGCAGGGCAGCGGGGAGGGGGCGGGCGGGAGTGTGTTACTGTGTCTCCTCTTTGTGCACCCCTGGGGGGGGTTACCCAAGTTCATTTCCAGCAGATGGATTTAGGCAGGGAGTTACTTAACGCTTGACCGCCAGTTTTGAAAAAAAAAAAAAAAGAAAGAAAAAAAAAAGACCTGCTTCCTATGTCTATTAAAGGAAGCTCCAATTTTTTCCCTCTCTCTCTCTCTTCTCTCTTCCTAACCAGACAGCGGGAGGGTTTCTGGCTCCTCGCCAGCCCAAAAGCCTCTAAGTGTTTTGCACTTGTTTCAGGGAGCCCGGGGATTTTTTTCAGCATTTTCACTAGAGAACAAAGAGTTCTTTACAAAGGAAGGGGGAAGAGCGAGCTTAGCGCCTGAGATATGTTTTTCTATTTTTATTAGGGAAATTTTTCCCCCCCGCTTCTAAAAAGAGGGAGAAGCAAAGCACAGAATGTGTGGCAGCAACAAAATAGATTGAAAGGAAATGCAGTTCCCTCACCTCCAAATTATAATTTGGAATTAATAAGAACAGGAATGGAAGGGGGACGAGACCAAGTGAGTTTGAATGTTGTTCTTTTCTCCCTTTTTTTAACTCTCTCTTTAAATCACATTGCTGTTTTGCCAACTTACCTAGCCTCATTTTTATTTTTTTTTCTGGCATAAAAGTTTTACTGCAAACAGTTTCTGTTTACTTAAAAAATCAAACAACAATTTTTTTGAAAGAGGGAAATGGTGGTTTTGTTAGAAAATAAATATATGAGTGGGAACAGAAATCTTTCACTTTCTGTCACTTAGAAAAAAAGTTGGTAATGGCTTGTTGAAGCTAGGATCCTAAAATACAGATGGGGCACTAACGTCTGTGTCCACGGACCCAGCTTTTCCCTGACCATCTGTCTAAAAGTCACCTCTCATTGGCAGCTTAAATGATTAGTCAGAGCTCAGGGATTTTTTTGTTTGTTTGTTTGTTTGCTTGCTTGTTCCTCCTCTTCGGTGGGACCCTCTCTCCAATGGCTCCGTTTCCCCTTCTGAGTTTAGTTCTCTAATCGAGCCCCAAATTGAGGATTTCGGGATAGACCTCCTTGCACTGGAGATTTTTTGTTCTTCTGAATGTGCTTCTTATAGATACACTCTTTGTCTATTTGTACATGGAAAAGGGACACGTAATATAGAAGGGAATAATGCATCACATTTAAGGAGATGTTTAGATTGTAATTTTATTGCATATAGTGTTTAACATACAGGATGTCTTCTCTACAATGTCTTCCTGTATAGTGGTTAGAATGTTTGAGAATATATACTGTCACAAATTCAGTAGCTTAAGGAAGTGCTTTCTTTAGCCAAATTCTGCCTTCCTTCCTTTATTGATTTGTATTTTTCTAGCTTTGACAAATTACCTATCTGAAAACTGGATCATATATCAGTGGTACAGAAAACAAGAGAGGAAGCTGTGTATTATATCCCCCAAAAAAATCATAAGTGCACAGTATACAGAACTAGATCAAATTATTATAGTTACGACGATTGTTTCTGGATGTAGGGCATTATTACTACAATACCTTGATTTTTATATTCATGCTGCAGGCTTCCCTCAGAAGAGGCTGTCTGTTACAGCTATGTAGGTATCGCATCTGCATCTGTGGCACTGTTTTTAAGCAACATCTATGCATTGTGTCAGGGTACATGGAGAATTAGTCCTTTTACATCTCCTCATATGATGAAGGGCAAAAAATCCATCTTTGGGCTCTACCTGCTCTGCTTTAGGAACACCACTACCCTACAGTGGCAAAAAGTCCTGCAGGATGCAGCCCGTCCCTTGCAAAAGTGAAGGGAAACCATCCACGACAAGTGAAACTGCCAGTGAAAACATAGTTTTGTTTTCATACCAGTATTTAGACTGGGGGCTTGTACCCTTCAAGCTCCATTAGCCAGGGCTCTTTGCTCTCCAAATCTCAGGTGGGTACAGCTGCCCCAGTAGAAGTTGTGGGGTCATGATGGGCTCAAGTGCCCTGCTCTCAGTCCAGGTACCTTCCCTGCAGGTAACCCAGGTGCTCTGCATTTCTGTGGGTAGCAGCAATCGCAGTGTTGAGTCGAAAGTACTCTGTGAGCTCCCCAGTTTAATGTGAAATCCTTGATGGAAAGGGATGGACCACCAGAAAGAGCTGGTCGTTCTGTTGGCAAATGTAACGAATAGAGGAAGTTTGGGAAATTATAAATGTCTTTCTTTTATTTTAAATCCTCACTTTCCTTGTTCCTCCAGAGTTTTCCCAACTCCTGATGTTTTTCATGGTCTGAATGTTTTCTGTGACTTTTCTCTCTTGCTCTCTTACTCTCCAAAAAGGGAAAAAAGAAATTATAGGAAAAGTAAACAAAAGAGCACAGAAATGGGACTTGTCTTCTGAAGTTTTCCATAGGATAAGCAGTCTCTTTTTTTTTTCCTGCCTGAATCTTTTTTCTTCTCCCTACCCTCCCCACCCCCCCACTTTATCTTTTTTAAACTATAACATGATTTTGTGAACATTTTACATCTGCAACTGTGGAGATGGTGACAGAAGCGGGAGGACATAACAGAGCTGAAACCCAGATTTAGCCCCCCACAAGCTCAACTAGAAGGCATCTTCCAGCAGCTGTCACTGCTTCCAGAAGTACGGAGAAAGATGATAGCTCTCTTTTGGGGGCTCTTCATGGACCTGACCTGAGAGTAGCACATTCACAGTACAGGAGAAAGAGAGAGAGGGCAAAAAAAAAATTTAAAAGGGGAAAGAAAAGCTCTTTGAGCAGTAACATACTGGCTCTTTCTTCCTGCAGGCAATCCGCTCCAGCTCCTGGCGACGTGTCCTGCACTATCAGATATCATATGACTCTTTATTTGGACTCCCGTTAGCAGTATGGGCCTGTTAGGAGGCTGTTTGTTTTCTTTGCCTTTCATTTCCTTCTCCTCAGTTCCCCCCCTATTTTATGTGTGCCCGTGCGAGCGTATCCCTTTTATAATCTCTCTTTTTGTGCTGAAGCTTTACAGAAAAGAGGAAAAAAAACTTAATCATTTCCTAGGGCTGTTTTTAATCCTCTGCCAAAATTGAAGTTCATTGTCAACTTGTAAAAATAAATAACACTTTTCAGTTTTATTTCTCTCTTTTACCTCTTCCTTCGACCTTTCTGACACTTCTCAGTCTGTCTGTGCGCCCTTGTGTCTGTCCCTCTGTCTCTCCTGCCTGAGTGGGGGAAGTTGGGATACACCTGTGTCAGTCTAAGGGGGAGTACAGAGCTGCGTGCTGCCGCCTCTGCCACTCCGCACTGTTCCTTTCACTTTCGTAAACTTTCCTCTTCTTTATTCCATTTGGGCACCTTCTCCGCACCGAGTTTGAAAAGCTGTCAGGTAGCGATCCCTATGCTCAGCTTTTCTGCATTTAGGTGAGCAAACGGGGGCAGTTGAGGCTGTAAGAAAATGAAATGTTGTGCTGAATAAAGGATGAAGTGCGAGGTAGAAATGAGACGTGCTTTGTGTACGCCACCCATAAAAGTTTCCTGTACCAGAACGCTGGTGCCTAATAATAGGATGGAGAGAGCCAGACAGCAGTTACCAATCAGAGGTGTATAGCCAAGTAGCCTTATGGCAGCAGTATTTCTGATACCGAATCATGCTGTAGTTAAAGGAGACTACTTTTTTCCTTATTTGTGCTGTCTTTAGCAATACATTATTTAGATAAACACCGCTGCAAAACTTTTTGGCTGAAAATGCAAAGTCACGTCAACAGAAACAATGAATTGCTATCAACAGTATTAAATCGTTGCAAGAAAAAAGGTCTATCTTTCCAAAAGAGAGGTAATGTTTTGTTTTGATACTTTCCTATGCAATGTTTTAGTTTCTGGTTTTGAACTAAGGATTTCTTTTGACAATTGTTAAGAATTTGTTTTTAAAGAAAAAGGGGGGGAGACCCTTAAAAACATTCCAAAATTAGAGCTTTTGAAAGGGGCAGGTTTAGGGGTTTTGGGGGGAATTTAAAGTGTTTGTGTTTTTGTCTGTTTGCTTTAGTTTTGTGCAACCTGAATTGTAATATACTCTGGCAAGCAAGCCAGAAAACAAGCTTTTTACACAACTTTGCTCGCTCTGTAATTACTGCTATATTTTTGTGGACCTCGGTGTTTCTTTCATCTGAATTTGGTAAGATCATCAAAGCCGAAATCCTCTTTGCACTGCAGAGACACAAAGGAGTTACTGACACTTTCCATCAGAGGTAGATGCTTTGGTCGGCCAGACCTTCCACCAACTTGCACTGGCTCGGCACGGGCTGATCCCCTTGCTCGAGGGGAAATTACTGCTGTATTTTGTATAGGTCTTTTGTGTGCAGTTTGTGCTGATATTCCTATTAGAGTAGCTGAAGATCTAGAAGTTTTAGCATTTCCTCTCCAGTGTATACTTAGGCCAGTGTACAAAAGCTGTCTTGTAAGTGAGGCAAATGCAGACTAGAGGTTTTTTTGTTACGAATCCAGAAACAACTGTATTTCAGCCATACTGTAGGTGTACTGAACCACATCAAGGTCTCCCTGCTAGGTGGTGGTGTTTCTTATTTCTCATCTAACCGAGACACCCTTCCCAATGAAGTCAGTGCAGGTTTTCCTGAGAAAGGGTTAATGAAGAACAGAGCTAGAACATTGGGATTTAGGATGATTCTCTTGAATCAGTGTTGGAAACCAGACACCCCCGAAGGTGTCCTTGCACAGCACAGCTACAGGGTGCACTCGCTGTAGTGGAGATGCTGCAGCTGAGTTGAGATGACTCCTGCTGTCTGAAACTTTGTTTGTGTATGCCTTGAGTTCCTTCAGAAAATTACCAGTATTTCTTCTTTGATCTCAACAGCAGACCATTTCTTTTTATTTAGTTTTTGCCAGTGCAGAATGAGGAGTAAGAGGCTCTTTGACCACAGACAACATTTTGAGACTTCTTTCCTTTTCTCTCTTACTCTAGCAACTTTAAACCAACTCTGTTTTAACATTTTGTGCTTAGGCACATGCATGGTCCTATGGAAGGAATTACAGACTGTGTCAGAAGAAATTTGGTTTTGAAATAAGTGTTATGAACATTTAAAAATTGTGTGCTGTTCGTGCACGGTACATGATGTTCCCTGTTACTCTACGCATGCTCTGGTGCTTTGAGCAGTCCTAGCTCTGGGTATTTATTTGTGAGCTCATTCTGGTAGCCGCCAGTGAATTTAGTTGACTTGACAATCAGTAAACAGCTCAATGGTGAGGCTGAAGTTCGAGAGCTGTGTAAGTGTGAGGTAGAAGGCTTCTTTCAAGTTTTTGGCCATTTCCGTGGATTGTTGCTCGGCATCTTTATTTAAAGAAAAAAAATGTTCTCATCAAACTTCTTTGACTTCACCTCTGCAGAGCAGATTATTCTATTTTAAATAAGTCAAATAATGGTAAAATACATATTTAGCTACCTGATTAAATACATATAATGAAGAGCTGCAGAAAGCTGAAAGCCAAATGCTGCAGCTAATGTCTGAAAGTGTGGCTCTGGGCTGGGCAGAGAAGGCCAGGTTCGTTGCTGCTGAAGTTTTGTTAGCATAACTTGGCCTCGGTGGAATTGCACCAAAGTTGTGTTTTGACTTGGCTTAACTTCACTGCTTTCATCTGACTTTTTTTCTAAGCCAGCCCAATCCGGATCTATTCAGTGCTCGGGAGGGTGATAGCCAAGGGACAAAACAGCTTGTCTAACACATGTCTCTTTAGTGCACCAGCGTGGGGCTTGTGGGGCCTCAGACTGGATCACCACTGTCAAGAGAAATGTGTTTTCCTACAGCGTAATAAGTTGTCCTGCTGCTTTCAGATGTCAGAGATGCCCAGTTCAGCTCTTGGTGAAAAGGTCTCCTCTCAGAAGAGGTTTCCCTTCCATTTAACATTTCATTAGTGCGTGCAACTCATGTAAATGTGATGTGGCCAGTAGGAGGAACAAATTCTGGTTTATTTTTGCCAGGATGCATGTATTTATTCTATGTCTGTATTAATGTTATGGTGAGATGGTATTTCAACCTAAGCACTCATTTCAGTGGCTCACTGCTAAAAAATGAGCTGAGTTGAAACGTCAAGTAGTTGTTCCAAGCTCAGAGGTGAAGGTTATATTTTGGAAATTATGAGGAAAGCCATGGTTACTTTTTTCTTTTTTTTTATTTTCCTTTTTTTAATGTGTGTTGGGCAGTCACACTAAGACAGGAGCATTTTCTGATTAGCTAATTACTAAAACCCATTAATTTTTCCATTCTCATTCTATTTTTAATTTTTCGTGTTTCTTCAATACAAAATGAAAATTATAAAGAGCTAATTTCCTTAAACTAATTAGACTTACAATTTTAATCTCACAAAACCCAGGAAATTCCAAGCGATGTTTTTTTGTAACTCTGCCATGTTGCAAATGCCTCTCTCTTCTTTGAAACCCTTGTATTGGCCTTCAAAAAATCCTGGGAAAACACTCAACACTTGCCTGAGCCAGCCTTGTCGGTCCAAACTCTCCTGAACTTCTGGCACTGTTAGGCATCCCCATCCACATTTTGAGGTCATCTCTTTTGAAAATAACAACATTAAATTTTCAGACATTTCTCTGTATGAACTTAAGATTTTTAAAAATATAAAAAAATCAGAGTAATTCTGTTTCCGCTGAAACCAGCAGAAGCAGAATCCACATCCTCTGGGTAAAATTTCTCATGGCACTTCCCAAAACTTGATTTTTGCTCAGATGACCTTTTCAGTTTTGACCATCTGGAGAGCAGTTAAGTAAGCTACATAGAATATTCTTTAGGCAGTCCTTTGAATAGGACTTCTCAAACTCTTTGACCTCTTAATCCAACTACATATCCCATAAAGCCTAAAGAGCAAGCGTGAGAAATAATTTTGTTTCCCTCCTCCCAGAAAAAAATGGCTTAGTGATGATTTCTTTGGCTGGAAAATCAGGAAATACCAGTGAAAACTCTGTGTAGGAAGATGCCAGAGTCTTCTTCAGTGAGATCAGCTGTTCTTTATATATATAAAATTTTGTTGTTGTTGTTAGTGACTTTTAGCTTGTTGAAATTTATCCCCGCAATTTTCAGAAGCCACAGAAAATTATCGGTACCACAAGAACCCGGAGAGAGCAAAACAGAGCCAATCTGAGGCAGCCTTCTCCACTAATGAGACAAGCCAGCAGGTTGGTTTCAGGCTTTAGTTTATGTCATTGCCTGCACGTTGCTGAAACATCAGGATGTACCCTACAAGGAATCTTTTTCTCTGTAACCAGCCATTTTTTCCCTCCTGGTCCAATTCTCTAACTTCTGTTTCATTAAATACTCATCAAAATCAGGGGAAAATCTCTCTGTGGAAAGCATGGCAAAAATGGACTCTTTCCAAATAGAGTCTCTACTACTTATACAGTTAAAAATTCAATCCATCACTCATACCCAAAAAGAGAAAAAATATAAAGAAAAAGTTGGTATATAGTGGAAACCAAAGGGGAACATTTATTTTGCAGCCTATTCATTTCGTATTATGCTCATGTCAGACAGTGTAAGACTGTTCTGGTGCTTGCTTTGGAGGACCTTTGTGAAACTCTGTAGAGCTGCACAAAGCAGAGTCAGCGAGTGAGAAGCAATCTTGTTTCTGATCAAAACGAAGCAATGTGCCAACTAATGATGACAGAAACCTGGAGAGCTGTAGGTGCTCCCTTTTGTCAGAGATACAAAATAGAGATTCAGACTGCTGTTAAAGTTTGCATAATGTCCTGGCTACATTTCAATGAAGGTAATTATGTTTGGCCTCCTTGAATTTCCTATCAAGAGTCAGTTGGGCAGGGCAATACTCACTTCCCCAGCCTGAACCATACCATAAGGGTATGGAGCATAGTTAAGCAGCTGCCACCTCTAACTCTGGGGATGGCTGTAGTTGCTCAGTGTTGAGCAAAGTAACCTCTTTGCAATTTGATCAATGGCTGAAAAATGACACAAGCAAACGCTTCTCTTCCATACCTTCATTTTTCTCAAAATTATGCTTATTATAAAAAAGAACAACTTGAGCCTCTTCCCCTCAGCAGTCTGGTGATATTTGTAAGAACTATCTCCGTTTTGCTGATAAGGAAACTGAGGCACAGAGATTTTTGAGTGACTTTTCTAAGTTCACACAGCAAGTCAGTGGCAGAGCCAGGAGGATAACCTGGGAATCTGCTCAGAAACGCTACCCCTCTGAATGTAAGTTATTGTTATTAAGATGTGGTTTCTCTTTCATGTGAGCCGCCATCTGTTATATTGCCTACTTGCTATTAGTTACAAAAGCTATTCACATTTTAGACTGTTTTGCATTCTTACAGCTACTTAAACCCACAGTAGACTTTTTGACAACAGTAACAGCACTTCTCAAGTGAAAGAACTGGACAAATATTAACTCATGTTTTTTTAGTAAATTTTTGTGATGCCATAAACCCACAGTTTAGAATTAATTTAAACAGATCTTGAAAAGGCCACATATTCAATGCTGGTTGGTTCTGTATCTGTCAGCTGTACCATAGTTAAGACATGACTGTATATTCTCATAGATATGATAAAGAAGACAAATTTCCAAATGCTAATTTAATGTAAATTGAGTCATTGATAACTTCATGTGTCTTGGGCCTAACAGCTCTGTGGCTGCTAAGATCATTTGAACATGTAGTGGAAAAAAATATATTAGTGTTGAGCTCTTAGTGATGCTTCTGGGGACCTCAGTGAGCCAAGGAGAACTAGGTCAGTTTTTTTGGAGGCTGTCTGGAAAAGCCCTGAGCAGAAGCTGGGGCAGGGACTGGAGCTGTAAAATGAGAAAAGGCTCTTGAAAAGTAAAAATTGTTGTTTTCCTCTCTGTGTACAGATGGGTGGTAGGGGAATGCATTTGTTTGGATCCTCACAATTACCATTTTTAAGGCAGCAATGAAGCCCTGGCTTGGGAAGGGATAAATCTCACAAACAGGGAAAAATTCCCTTGTAGCTGAAGAGGGAATGAGTTGTCCCAAGCTATTCAATATCTACTAGCTGGTGGGAACAAGAGATGCGACCACCAAGCAGAGTCATAGACAGATTGGACACTAGTGCCTTTTCATCTCTGAAGATGCTCAAGCAGGAAGGGCCCTTCTGGTAGTCCCATCTAGTTTCCTTCACGTGATAAAGCCTACTGAATTTCTTAAAGCTCTTATCTTCTGGTGAGCTGGAACATATCTTTCAGAAAGACAGGTAATCATAAAGTCTTTAAGTAAGGGAATGACCACATATTTAAGTCAACTATTCTGAAGGTTTTAAAGTCCATTTCACTCCTTTTGAATCTGAATTTGTCTAACATCATCTGTGCCTTTGTCTGATATATTAAGGAGCCCTCTACTGTCAGAAATGTTCTCCCCATGCTTGGTGGTAATAAATTTTGCTGATTGATGGTGAATTTTTGATACCCAGAGTACAGGTTGAAGGTATGGGAAGGTGACTAGTGGAAGTTTAAGTGACATGTGAGGAATTACTGTCAGCAAAAGAAATGAGTGAATGGAGAAGAGAAGCAGTATGCAGAGACAGTGGATTTCTTTTTCTTCCCCAGTAGATGAGGCAGAAATGAAAGAAATATGTGGGTAAAGGCAAAGATCCACTTATAAAGAGGAAAAGAGATGGGAATATAAGAGAAAAGGTCTTGAGAATAGAAGCAGAAAGTAGTGTGAAAAGAGAAACATCATAAAGCTATTAAAGGACAGAAAAGAGAAACAAATGTAGTCTGCAGTGGTCCAAAAGGTCAGGACAAATGGGGAAATATCAGAATATGTTAAGAATGTAACACAAAGAGTAGCAGTAATTCACCTTGGGTACTATGGGCTACGGCTTCTCAAGCAGTGGGTAGTTTCCTATCTCACAGGAGGCCAGCAGGCTTAGCTCATTATGGCTTTGAAAATGTACTGCTTAATCTTCAGGTTAGAGAGGGGGTGGTACAGTTTTGAAAGGTCTGAACACATTCAGACTTTGTGAAAAAGACTGGCCAAATTTTCTGCCCAAGGCCCCTCTGTGCTCAGGATTAAAACTCTAATGTTCAGGGCATAACGAAAGAGAGGCCTAATTAGGCAAGAGAAAGCTCTTCTGACACACATAGCTATTTTTTTTTCTACCGACAAAAGAACAAAGAGGGTAAAACTTTCTTAGGGTAAGTGTACTGTTTGTTAGTTTTCCCAAGTTGTTTCTCTTCCAACCCTCTCCAGAGCAGTACCTCCCTTTGCTCTGGTGGCTGGGACTTCTTAATTTGGACGTGTTCCTCACCCACTGCCTGCTCAGTGGTTTCCTATCTCAGGGCAGCTGAGAATATGGGATGAACATGGTCTGTAAAACGCTATGAAATCATTAGGCGCAAGCAGCAAGGTTGCCTTTATCTTTGGTCTTCACACAGTTCAGTATGAAGAATTCTTGCATCTTCACATCATATGCTGTGTCATTTCTCTCCTGTCTTCCTTTACCTGTGAAATAATTCTCGTAATGCTTGTCACTGATGCTACAAGAGCACTGAGTGTAAGGGTAATGAGTTCTTTGAACTTCGAAGGTATTAGTGTTCTCCTCTTAAATCTTGATCAAATCCTTTGGCTGAGGTAAAATTCTGGTTGGTTTCTATTAAGAAAGAAAAAATATTTTTCTAAAGGACCTTGATTTTCTTTACAAAACATATGGCTATTCCTAACCAATCTGGGAAAATAGAAAGATCGTTTCTAAGTTGCCATTGTAGGCCACACACTAAAATGGTGCCAGTCTGGATGAGTCAGACTAGCTTTTAGGAAGATACATGATTTTTAAGATGCAAAACCGGAGCCAGCTCTTCAGACTGGCTTTGTACGGCCGACTTGTCTCCGATTTGAATGAAGTGCATGGAAGTAAACTCCATGACACTGACTGCTTACTAGAGACATATATCTGGGTGTTCCTGTTCACTGATGGCTCATTGAGTGCCATATTCCGCCATCTTCCAAACAAGGCTATCCCCTTGCATTTGTGCACGCAAATAAAATAAAATTGCTCAGAAGGAGAAAAAAAGCAAAAACTGTTGGAAACATGGTAGTAATTTCTAAAGCCATTTCTCCCTGTCACTGGTATGAGAAGAATTTTCATTCTCTTTAAGGCTATTTAAAATATACTTTGGGGCTAAAATAACAGAGAAGACAATCCAATCCATTCTCAGCCCTGAAACCACAATGGGTAACAGATCCTTGTTGCCACATCACATCCAATGAGATAGCTTACTGGAAGAATTGGTCAAAAAACCCTCATTATTGATTGCAAAAAGAAGAGAAGTAAAAGAAATTAAAATGTTCTCTTTCTCGTTCTCTCATTCTTTTTTTCAAGGCAGAAAACAAAGCAAACCACTGTTTTTATTGTTTAATTTAAAATAACTCCCTGTTTTTCAGTTATTTTAATTTCTGTGAATTTTAATTCTCCTTTTTTGCATGAGATGAAATACCAGAAAACTGTGAAAGCAGTTAAAATTTTCATTAATTTTTTTTTCATTTTTAATTCAGTATAAAAGATTATTCTCTCACTTTCCACTGCCCTCCTGCCTCTCTTTTCCATATTCATGCAGACTCCTGGCTGACTCTGAATGGCACTTAACTGTTTCACTCATTAGAATGAGCAAGTGGCAGCTCCGTAACTTTGTTGATTTAAGGTGAGATCATGGTAGGGACCACTCTGGGTTTTGGAAATGACACAGCTTCTTGAAGATAATCTTTGTGAAGCAAGTAAGGAATATGATAGCATCACTTCTAATCAGGATGAATATCATTGCAGTCAGCAGTAGGTGTCACAAGCTATATGGGTACATCAGGGATCTGACATGAGAACACTTGTGTTCATAATGTTTCTGTCACTTATTCAATGCACAATCTCTGACTTCTTTATTTTGACATGTTTTCCACATTAGGACAACTTGGCACAGGTAATAAACCTCAATTTATTTCATTTGTTTGAGAGATTACTTCAGGAGTTGGTTACCTATATGTATGGCCCCAGTGTTTGAGGTTGCTCCTATTGAAAGGAACTGCTGGCTTGGTCTGAACATTTATCTCCATGCTGAAGGCATGCTTTGTTTTTTCAAAGATTTCAAATAATGGTGAAATTAGAATGCTCTGTGATGATGGAATTAAACCCCCTGATTTTAGAATAGATGTTGATACTCCATTACTATCCACCTGTAGCATTTGTATTGAGCCAAATAAAATAGCGGTAGTATGAAGGAGGAAAACTTAATTGGGCATTATTGACAAGATGGATGCAGCTGCTTTGTTGCATTCTCACCATTTTGCATTTGAGCTGTTTATTTTCACTCTCTGGCTGCCAGTTATCACATGAACTAGAATTGAAAGGGTCTTTCTCTACTATAGAATATATAGTCATGGGTCTCTGAGTCTGTCTGAGTGACTATGCTGTTTAGTTCTGTCTTGTGTAGTTTCTGCCCTCCCCAGGTAGGGTTCTGCAGATTGGCATCACAGTTTATTCTACTTCCAAGAAATGCCAGACAAAAGAGAGGCAGAAATTTGTCCCAGTAGGATTAGAGGAAACCTTGAGTGATTTGACCCAGTCAACAACTGTCAGGAAGCATAGCCACTTGAGGAAAAGTAAATGTTTCATTATTGCTGCTAGACAGATGCACCTCCATAAAACACCTGGAAGTGGTCCACAGACCACAGACAGAACGTCACTGAGGTTGATTTTTTTTTTTAAATGGGGAGAGATAGCAGACCTCATATTTTCAGACATAAATTGATCGTCAGCTAGGGTGAGGAAATAATCTATTGCATTTGAGTCTCATGTAGAAACCAAGTATGTTACAAGGTGATGTCCCTTTCATTGGATGTTGGCCACTGTAGGGGGAAGGACATCAGACTGCCTGAACCATCACATTGAAGAGACAAGCTCACAGGAGAGATATGTTACTTGTGGCGAGGCTGAAAGTGAATGAGATAACCACAGAGTAAGCTGCTAAGGATGTGGATCGTGGGAAGCATTACTGATAGGAGGCAGACGGTTGGACTGATTAGAGCAACACCAGGGACTAGTTGTTTTCTTTCACCATCACGTGGTGAAGTTAAACCTGCTACTGGTAGTAATGAAGAATAACTAATACAGATAAGATTCCGCCAAAGTAACAGCATTGGCATCGAGAGCAGAAAGTTTTGCAGATTTCTCTGTATGTGCACTTGCTACTGGTGTTCCTGGTGGGTGGCTGAATCATCCTGATGGCATTCAACAGGAACCAGCTGCTGAGAATATTAAAATGCAAGCATTTATTCCTCTAGAGAGACAGTAGCATCTGTAAAGTTTTCCTGTCTTGATAGTACTGATAATCCCAGGGAGTATTCTCTAGTAGTTTTTAACTCACAATTCATTTATGCATTTTTTTTTAAAGCTGTATGTGCTTTGTGTCTGCACAGATAGGCAAGCCTGGTCTTATATCTGAGGCCACAACTGTCCTAAGCAGGTAGTTTGCAAGCCCTCTGCTTGGGCTGAGGTACCTTACTTGAAGTTGGGCTTTGCCTCCTTCTCCTCCCACCACCTTTCTTTTTCACACTCCTCTTCTCAGGAAGGACTGCCTTGGAGGCAGAGCAGGTGTCCTCCACCAAGCCACAGTTCTGTAACTTCCATATTAGCGTGAGCTTTGTCTTAAAATTCATGGTGGTGGCAACTGTAAGAAAAGGTAAAATCTGCAAGAAAGCAATTTAATGGTCTGATAGAACAGGTTGTTGAACATAACCATTATTTGTTGTATTTGTTGTTCCCAAAGAGGAACCATAAGGTACACTCCCGAGTCCTAAACTGCTTATAGTCTAGAGGACAACTCCAGAAAGGAGACAGAGTGCCATCAGCTTTCATTAACATGATCAGGAACAGGAAGCACTCAGCACCCACCAGAAGCTGGCTTTTAGTCCGATGTGGACATTACTCTAAACATCATAACCAACACAGCTGAGGGAAGGGAAAAAGCAGATAGTAGCAACAGTGGGGGAAAAAAAAAAGATGGCAATTTCTTCTTGTAAGTCTTTTGCTCAGCTCTGCTTATCTCATCTACTTTCCTTAGAACAGGTTCTCTAGCTAATACTGTGTGAATTCACATACTAAAGGTATTTACAGGAAGGGAAAGACAGAGATTCTGCCTGTGACATATGATGTGAGAGATGGTGCAGAATTGTTTTGGGGAGAAAGAGAAGCAGAGTTCTTTTGCAGTGTGGTTGCAATGTTGGTGTGGAGAGGAAAAACAAGCTGTAGGCAGCCAGAGCTGTGTGGCAAAAGAAAGGGTGAGGATTGTGATTTTATTTTAAAAGGGGCATAATTTGGTGCGATCATCACAGTAGCATTTTTATTAAGGTATTTTAGCCTTATCTAAGCAACATTATGTAAAATGCCTGCCTAATATCGGTAAGGCTGTGAATAGTTTGGCTCCATCTTTCTAGGTTGGAATATTAGCACATGGCGCTAAAAGAACAAACTCACCCAAGGCAGCAAACCCCCAATCCTACTTCCATCTTTTGTCATCTCCAGTCATCCTCAGAGCCTGGCAGAGTGCATCAACAAGTCAAGGTTTTGACAGGATCTTACAGACACAAGAGGGACCACAAACACCAGTCTACAAAGTTTATTGATAGCCTCTCTGGTGATGTGACAGGCCAAGGAAAGCTGTTGCAGGAGAGGTGACAGCCACAGCAGCACTTTATAGCCCTTCCTGATTTCAGCTTCTCCTTGGAAAGAGCTGCTGAAACCTCTTAGCTGCATTAGACATACAGTTTAATCTCAGTGAGGCATCACGGTGATGATGCATACATCAAAGACTCTGTTGTGCTTTCCCCTTTTTGTCTGAGTTATGTTTGCTCATTTGTTTAAAAAAATAGCATAATGATTTCAATTTTAAGAGGCTTAAGCCCAAAGCTTTGGAAAGTCTTAACAAAGAATGATTTAATGAACTGGCTATTGTGTTTATTGTTGTGCTCAGCTACTTAAGTATGTCATAGGCTCTGCAATACAAACAATTAATGGTCAAGCTTCTGAGCTCAAGTGCTAAGGTCTTCTGCTTTCAGAAAAGGAGAAGTAGCATTTGAGGTCTGTTCCCACTTAAGCAGTAGTGCAATAAAACTCCAGTGGATTTAGACTAAATGCTTTGGGGTTGGATTTGTTGTTTGTTTGGTGGTACAACAAAATAAAGTAGAACTTAATCCTGAATAAGAGCAGCACTGGAAAATTTCAGGAAAATACTGAGTAAGATTCAGACATTTTCACCCTGCTATTTCCTCTAAGGACACATCTCTCTGTTAAAACAGACAGGGAAGAAAAGATTCTTGAGCTTTGCCTTGACAATGCTGAGGGTGTGACTGAGCTTTGCACCAGGAAGGTCGTGCCCACCAAACTTAGGAGTAGCTTGATCCCCATCACTACCCTGAGAACTCATCTGTTGGACTGCAGGGCATCAGTTGGCTCTTAATGCAGCGCAGCTGATAGTATGAGATTGGTATCCATCTCAAAAGCTACACAGCATGTATCCCAACAACTCCTGGGGACTTAGGTTCTCCAGTGCAATGTAGGTGATGAATAATCTTTAAAAAAGGATTAAATCACTTTTTCAGTTTTATGATTTCTAGCATGTCAGCTAACTTCAGCTCCAGGTAAAGAAGGCAAGAGGCATCCCTTTAGTGGTTCTGTGTTTTGTCATGGATACTTGATGTCATCTGTTTTCACTGCTTATCTTCACTTTGTATTTACCGCTGCAAAATGATAATGAGGAGATGGGGGTTAAAGAAAAATAATGAATTTTTAGAGCTGTTTATTGTCCTTGAACAGCATGATACTTTAGGGCAATACCCCCCACCTAGTCTAAGCAGCCAGCAAAGAGATATTTGGACACAAATTCAGCCACTAAGAATGAAGTCAGAGCTCAGAGCTATGATAATAAATTCCATCCTGAGAAGAAAGGAAAGACAGAGGCTGCCAGTGGAGCAACTGAGTATCTGCGGAGCTATGACTTGGTTTTCCCTTTGCCATCCCGTAGCAGAAATCAAACTACGTCTGTGAGTTATTTACCTCTCTGGCCACAGAAAAAATGGCAAGCCTGAAAATCCTGTCACTGCTGTCCACATAGCAAGAGCTGCCGCTTTTTCACCTCTGAGTACTATGACACACTTGAGTAGAAAACTGCACTAACTCTGTAATAAATGTGATAACGGCAGTTACTGCTGCATTATATTTTACTACGAATGCTTTGTGCAACCATTTTGGTCAAGCTCTCCCTGTTTCTCCGGCCCAGTCCAGTCAATGGATGGACTTCCCCTGACTGTTGCCTGTTCAGTCAGCCCCATAGCGTGGTAAATAAATGTGCCATCCGTATATCGTGTACTACCAAAATAAATGTGCCATCCGTATATCGTGTACTACCAACTTCCCTCTTCATCTCTCGTCTGTTTACATTCAGTGTAATTCTTTGACTCATGCCAGCTCACTCACAATACTCTGTCTTCAGCCTTTTGTTCTTCAGCTTTCACTCTGTGGGTGAACGAAATAAACAGCAGCTGCTGGAACCCAGAGGCCAAAATAGTTGAGAGTTCACGTTTCTTTAAGAACAGAATCTGTGAGGATTTTTGCTCCAATCTTTTTTTTTTTCTTCCCTTGAAGATTTGGGAAGAGCGCCAAGCATGTGTGCTCTGGCGTGACAGCTCTTCTTTGCCACCTGAAACAGTAGTTGTGCATACTGCCATTTCTAAGAGAAAACCTGAATTCAGCAAATATACCAGGGCCACCGAAGGAGGACTGCTCTAGCCCACAGACTTTCCTGCAGCCTGCTAACTCACTTGGCGTTATCATGATTTTTTGAAATTTCCTTTGTGCCATTAACATTTCACAAGGAGATTTCTTTTTGTTCTGAAACTTCAGAAGTTCCTAATTTCCG
>NW_010187393.1:43468-46977 GCF_000695765.1 Mesitornis unicolor | reverse complement strand
TTTCTAGCTGGGAAAATGTAAACCCATGGGGAGACTTGGATCCTACAGAGAAGTGTGTTAGGACTTTCATGCACTCTTCCAAAAGAGAGCAGCAGGGCGATCTCTGGCACCTCAGGGCCATGCTGAACAAATGCAGTAACAAAACTGGTGAACTGTTAGTTTGGTGTTTTGCATGGATAGGGAGTGATAGATTAAGCCCTGACATAAATACCCATATAGGACAGGTTGATGGCTTCTCTTCAAATAACATTAATAAGGTATCCTATGCTTTCATTGTATTCTGTGGGAGAAAAAGGCAGGTGCAGCTGGAAGAGTATTGCTCTCCAGTTTGTGGAGCAACATCTGTCTTTCTTCCTTAGAAAAGACAGAACATTTTCCTGCATTTTAAGAGGGGAAGAAAAGGTTGTGAAGATAAACATTTTATACCCTTAAGCTCATATTTCAAAAGTGACTTCTGAAATTCTTGGTAGTATCTTCAGAGATGTGTGATTTTTGAGCAAGTGAAATTCAGTTCTAGACCGATGGACACTTCTCTTTCAAATCCATCTCTACCTGAAACCTGGTTGTGAGCAGGTATCTGAAATTTGGCATATCAGATTGAGACCCCTGTGAAAGTTTGGTCAGGCCTTACACAAAGCAAGTGTAGGTGTGTACTGGAGACCAGGACACAATATTGTGTTTTTCTTTAGATGTTTTGGGGAAATCTGGGTGATCTTTCACAGAGATTTAGCAGAGGACTAGAGGATTCAGGAGACATAGAACAGTTTTTGGCTTCTTGCAGCCTGTGATGTCCAAGTACATAGAACATTGTGAAGAACAAAGAACAGGTCAAAAAGGAATTTCTTCTCTCATATTTTCTCTGAAAACCCTTATAGACTAACTTCTCCATTAGAAACTTTAAGTTCCAGCTACAAGCTACAGGGATAGACATTCACATGAAGATGATGAAGCCTTCATTATTTTTAGAAAGTTCATCACAGCACCTTTACTTGTACACTGTAAAGTATTACCACAAATTGAACTTAAGCGGTTGTCAAAATAAATGAACAAAGTATGCTCTGTGATGCTTTATTCTTTCTTTCTTTATATTTTGTATTGTCTTTTCAAGTGTTTGTTAATTTGAAAAATTCTGTTATTTGTGATAGGTCAGCATCCTAGCTGTTAGCTTGAATTAGCAAGATCATATTATTTTTCTGACTAGATACACTCCTAATAGCAAAAGTATTAGCTGAAACACAGTTATATTTGGGCTGGAAGAACCGTCGTCAGTACAGATAATCCAAAGGATTATTCTGTGACGGATTATCCTAAATGAAGGTTTTCCCAAAGTGCCTGCTCTCTGAAAGGTCACGTCGCTTCTGTGCTAGACTCAGTGTCATGCCACGTTTCAGCGTTTGCAGGAGGAGGGGTTCCAAAGGAAGGGATGGAGGTGGCAGAACTGGGTGCCATGTGGTAGGCATGTCAGCAAAGGGAACGGCATGCCACACACCTGCTTTGGGGCTCTGCCGTGCCACAAGTTAACATTTTGATGAGCAATTTCCATTCTGTTGTTTTCTCTCAACACATGGGGTTCAAAAAACAGTTAAAAGAAAACTGCACCCATTTGCTCATCCCAGAAGCCCGCGATTTTAGAAGAGTCTGCCAGATTAATTTTTACATATACAGTGTTTCAGAGTTGAAACACATGGAGGACTGTGTTTTATCGTTTGAAATTGTATTGTGATGTCCAAACAAAACTAGGTGTGCATTGCTCTAACTTTACAGATTGCCACTGACTGAGTTTCTAATTGTAAAAAAAAAAAAAAACAAACCACCAAACTTTTGCTTTAATTAAAACCTTCAGAGGTTTCTCAAGTCTATATAATAATCATGACTACTAACCTCTGGAGGAAGGAGTTTTTTTCAGTGGCTATATTAAAAAAATACCACAGAAACACAATCTTTTGCTGGCTGCACATCTGTAAAGAACCCACTTTCTATAATTACCATACTTGAACTAGACTTCCTTTAAACCTGTGCTAGGATGATAGAATATAATCTAATGATCTGCTACATTAAAACATTTCAAATTTGGGCATACTAGCTCCTTAACACCCTCTTGGAGGGGAATGCCAGAGGAAGGCAGGGGAAATGACTGCAGAATTCCATTGGCATTGCTGCAGAAGGAATCTGGGTCTCACAGAAGTACTGTTACCCCAACCGTGTGTTTTAGTGAGAAATAGGCTAGTCCTTTGCTAATTTACCCTGAGAAGTAACTGTCATGCAGTTGAGGAAAGAATTAGACTTGTTTTTCCTAGTTAAACCCCTAATCTGATATTCGTACAGCCAATTTGGTCATAAATATTGGCTACTGAAAATTTTCTGGCTTGTGGTAGGCCTGTATCTGTGTAATTGGAAAACAGAAGAGATTCTCTCACTTTAATCTGACGCTTATCTCCATCCTCCTTAAGGCAGGAGAAAAGCCAAGGGATTTAGCATTTTCCTTCTTTTCTTGCAACCTACTGAGACTAACTATGGTTAGAAGCTCTTCTTGATGCATTTTATAGCAGGATGTCCATGCTGCTACAAACCTTTTGTTGCTGAAGTCTGAAGCATTAAATCATTCAATAACCCCTTATTTTTGTCATCCAGGAGAGCGTCAGCTTGTAAAAAGTGACATGATCAACACAAAAGTCAGCCTCCGACATGCCCTTCCATCCACAGGTCATGTTCATGCACTTTCTAGTAGAGCAGTTCATAGGTTTTCAGTAACCTTTTAATAGAGGTAACTTCACTGGTCCCTTTCAAGGGATTCACTTGGTTATGTACCAGTAAAGACAGTATTTGAAAATGGTTGATACGCTCACAATTTTCGTAAGCAAAGACCTTGATGAGTTCCTCCACAGTCAGTCTCCTTGGGCTAAAATTTCAACCTATTACATGGGGATTTAGCCACTCATTTCCCATAAACATCAATGGGAGTCATGTGGCTAAATCCCTCTGCAACACATTGAAAATGTATTCCCTTATGTTTAAACTCATTTTGATGCAGATGCTTTCTTCTGCAGGAAACAAGTGAAATGAAGAAGCCATTTATTTCTTTCATTTGTCTGCCCTAGATCACCAAACCCCCAAATTATCTTCTCTTCTGCCTAGGTACCACAGTATCCTGCAGTATTTGCTGAATTTGTGTGTGACACTAAGTTAGAGGCCAAGCTTCAAGACATTAGGACAATGGATGCTAATTTGTATTTATTACCTACTCATGTGTGGGGGAAATTGGACAGATGACAGGCTGTCCCTTCACCCATGAGAACAAGATTTCTCATTTCTCTCACTTCTCCATCACCTGCTATATTACATATTAAAGTAGGGACCACATGCTGCTTTTAGTGGATTTAACTAGTGATCTTTGACTACAAGTTACAGTGTGGGATCACTGCTTGGCTTTTGGTCGATGTGTGCTTTGTGATCCTCTCCCACAAGGTTAATGGATCTGCTATGAACACAATATGGAGATTCTACTTTAC
>NW_010187393.1:20597-43437 GCF_000695765.1 Mesitornis unicolor | reverse complement strand
GAAGAGCGTCTCTTAGACTAATTATTGGAGGGAGGGGAAATGAAAGGCTATCAGGAAGTAGACACAAATGTGAACATACTATTTCAAAATCATCGGGCATGATTTTCAATAATGGCATATGTGTGTTAAGATGCAATTTTGTGCCTGGAAAGAATTCTGTTCATTATAAATGGCAGGTGCTTTTAAGGCATTTAAATATTGCATTTTCTATTTCCACCTGCACACCAGGTAACTGAGTATTAATATGCTACTAGTTGAGCCCATGATTCATTGCAGGTGCAGTGCTTGGGAAATCAAGGATTGCATTGAGGTCCTGATGAAAATCATGCCCTCAGGCACATCTGAGCTCCATTTTGATCAACAAGTAAAAAATAAGACTTTTATTTCAATTACAGTTCATCTGATTTTGAACTTAATGATGCAACTCGAAGTCTGTTGGCTTAGCTCCTGAGACCAAGGAAGGAGGATGTCTGGGACCTTGTCTATTCAGTGAAATAGAGGTTCCCATTAAATTCACTCTGATTTCATTACATGTCTTTTATTTGGTCAGAAGCTCTATTTTTGCTCTTCCTGGCCGTATTGAATCTGTTGTTGATTCATTGTGCAGACTTGGTATTAATGAAAAAGACTGCCTCACTCAGGTCTCTCCGGAGGGTGAGATTTTCCATAGCCCTGTGTCTGTACCACGCATTGGAAGCACAGACGCCGATGGGTTGCCTTGTGAAACTAGATTCGAGCAGAGCTTTATTAATAGGCTGATGAGATGTATCAGCTTGGCAAGGCTGCCTGCCTCCATAATGAACTAGGGCTGTATTTTACTTCCCTTAACGAACAGAAAAATCCTCAGCTATGCCTTTCTGTCCCTCTGCTATCCCCGCTCCACATTCCTCTTTCAAAGACCTCTTTAAAGGTCTCTATTATCCCGGCTGCCTTTAGGTGTCACTCGAAGCTTTGGGTTCCTCCCGTTCGGCCGGCCCTTTGTGTGCTGAGCCCCTGCCATTCAGCTGCCCCGACAGCCTGGGGGCCCACTGGTCAACCCCCAGCTACTGCCTCCCTCGCTTCTTGATTGCGCCGGTTGTGCACACTAGTTGCACGTCATCACAGTTCGGCATTTAAATTGCGTTGAAGAAATGAAAGAAATTAATTTTGGTAGCTATTCTCATTTTTAAGCAAAGCTGGAATGTCAAAGGCTACACCTGCATTACTGGTTTGGAAACTCTGCAGCAGGAGAGCCCAGTTGTCCTAAAATACATCATGAGCAGAAGACCTGTATTTTTAACTTGTAAGACTGGAAGAGCTGACTTCTGTCCTGCTTCTGCCAGGCATTGTCAAGCTGTCCCAGCTCCTTTCACTGCTGAACTTCAGAAACTGTTAATCTGGTCTTTTCCATTTTGAGATAAATCTGAACATTTTTGAGTGGGCCAAGTACTTTTTTGGCCTTCTGACTAAGCTTAGGTTGCTCATATGGTAAATCATTAATTTGGAGTCTATATTCTGCCTTCTCTGGGAGTTAGTTAAGAGTGGTGTTCTAATAGCTTCCTTCCATCTGGAACATAAACCAGATGGACAAAGGATTGGCACCACTTATTTTGAGTCTTTACCCAATTCACTCTGTGTAAAGGGATCTTGCAATATTTCCCAGGAAATGTGGATTGGTCCAGATTGATCCAGAAATTCTGGATTGTTCCAGAATAACAAGTGAAAAATATCAAGATCAGATGTGTGGGCTACCACTTGGGCAAAGTTTTGGAGAGGTGAGCAATAAAAATTATATCTTCCTTTAGCAATATTATATTGGAGTCCATGGTTAGGAACCATATGTAAGATTGTTTTGTATCTAAGAATTATTTGGAAATGTAATTGTCTAGTTTGAATTCCAAAGTTTTTAGCACCTTGGGTTAAGCCAGTTCAATGCAGAATTTCTTTCTTAAATAGAGTGGGAAGAGGTAGGTTTTCAAGGATGTTGTATATAAAGATCTTGGTATCTTGTCTTACTAGAACCAATGTTTTTCTCCTTGTTTTCATGAAAATAAATTTATCACACTGCATTTCAGTACATTCCTTTAATATGATTTAGTAAGAATGAGAATATTGCCAGAAACTAGAAGTTGCACCCGTATTTATTTATTTTGGTAAATTAAAAATATTAATATTTTCATTAATGAATGGCTAGAAGGAAGAAGTCAAGTGTTCTGGTGTGTTACAAATAGCATTTGTTATAAAGAGTGTTTTCATTTATAACTTGTCTTTAAAGAACTACTCTTTGGCCCAGGCCATAGTGTAGCCTTTAGGAATTGCTTTGGAAACACTTATGATGCTGCTGAATACCAGAAGAGATACATAATGGTAGCCTATTTTATTTTGATTTAAAGAAAAAAGAAAAGAAAAGAAAAGAAAAGAAAAGAAAAGAAAAGAAAATTAAAGAAAAGGGAAGGAAAGGGAAGGGAAGGGAAGAAAAATAAAGATAGTTCAAGGAAGACTGTAAAATTCAGGTGACTAAATTGAAAGGTTCACAAAGGCTTCTTGAGCATACCAGCAAAGTCACAGGGATGTGGTATTGCAAAGCTCAAGAAGGGAAGCAGGAAGATGAGTGTGCCTATATGGGCAGAGGTGTAAAAGACTGTTCAAGCCAAACAAACACTTTTTGCTAAGCACAAGTCTAGGCCAAGCAGAGCCATAAGACAGATTTCTAAACCTCAGAAAAAAGATACAACAGTGGTTGGAAAAGCAAACCCATGGAAAGACACAGCTTCTGTACCTGAACTTAAGAGTCTGAGCAGGGAGGGGAATGGATAGGGCCACTACGAAAGAAGACAGGAAACATTTAAGGATAGCAGCACTACAGCATTGTACAGAATTTATTTTCATTTGTCTTCACTGTATACATAGGAGGAGTCCTTTATGATTTTCAGCTGTGTAAGATCCTCTTCAGACCACTTTCACAGAGGGTGTATGGGCAAAGCAAAAAACATAAATAGTGACATATCATGTGGGATCAAGTTGCAAATGAATCCTAGAGCATTCAGGGAACTGAGAAGAAGGTGTTCGTGCTTCTAGGCAAAAAAAATGCAATCTGTTTTTAATATTAGCTGGGGAAACAAGGAGATTAAAAGGTTGCTCTATTACTTCGAGAGACCAGGTGGTCATCTTATGAATGAATTTAGTAAACCTTGCTTCAGGAGTTTGTAAATTGTTTACCACTGTAGTTAAAACAATAAGCAGTTTTTTGTAGGCTGAGTAGTCTTCACTGACTCTTTCCACTTGCTTGGAAGAATCTGTCCATGCCTGGATGCTTCAATGCCTAATGCCTCATGTCCTGAACAGCCACCCCTCTGTTCCCGGGTGCTGTCTCTGTAGAAAGGCACCTTTTGAAGCACCAAATGCCAGGAAGTTGTACTGCTTCCCACTACCAGCTAGGTGCTGGTCTGTGAAGCCATAATTGGCAGCTAGCATTGCATCCTGTGTCCAGGATCCATTTCTTAGGATATCCATGAGGATAGAAGAGATGGGGCAAATGTTATCACTACAGAAGTTAATAATCCCGTCCAGTCTGTCTTCGTGGTTTCATGATAAGGACTGTATTAGAAGAGCCAGTTCCTTTTAGGAGTTTCTCCCTGAAATGTGCTGGAATGTGAAGCGTTCAGATGAAATCTTTTGTGCTAGCACCTCTCTCTCTTCATCTTCTGCCATTCCCAAATTGCAAATTTGTCTCAAGAAAGATGCTAAATTGAGGTATTGGGTCAAGAAATGTGTCCCTTAGAGTAACTTATTAGAAAACATTTAAAATACAGCTGTGCCTCTTCTTAGAAAATCAAATTAAACTGAACTATAAAAAAAAATTATAAGAGAACAAAAGCACCAAAGTAATAAGAAGAAAGATAATGGCATTCAGTGTTGGTTCACCTGACCCTCATAATAAGAAAATACACAATTTAGTTGGTTATTTGCAAACTGCAGAACAGAACACAGCCTCTTAATGGCAGTAGTCCAGTTTCCCTGTTGCCATGTTTGTAGCACAGGTACACAATCCAGAGAGTAAAATTTAGACTCACACCTAGAATTTACTACTAACTCCTTAAATTGGTGCTGGGTGAACGCCAAAAACTCTGCTCGAACAAGGGACCAGCAGGAAATTAACAGCTTTACTTTCTTAAAATACCGGAGCTGTAGAAGTTGCACATCCAGTACTGTGGTTCTCAGCCTTCTGAAAGCACATAGGCTGTTTTTCATTATTCATCCCAATCATTCACAGTATTAAAGTTACATTAGCCTGGTGACTGTCTTGCCTTTTGCCATATTGGTTCAGTACTCTTCAGTCATCTCTTGCAAACTAGAAAAATCAGAAACAAAAGGCCTGATCCTGCTCAGAGGGCCAGTGTCACTGCTGCCAGTAAGACTGCAAAAATAAGAAAGGCCAGTGAGGACTAGGCTCTCAGTGTTCATACCAACTGAAAATAGGTTGGGATCCCGTTCAAATGGTGAGACAGTGGTGGCAGCTAGAGCTGCTTGATTTTGAAACTTGACATCTTCTGCTCTGCCTGTCTTAAAGGCACTTTTGTGGCGCCATAGCAAAGCTTTCAAGGCTGGTATCTTGTTCCAAAAAAAGGAGGCAATTTTCCCCTTCCTCAAAGCAACAAAACAGAGCAGAAACACAGTCTTGCAGAATGACCTCTGCTATTCAGAGAACCAAAATGCTGATCTGGGAAGGTCATAATTTTGGCTTTTCTTGCTTATGCTTGCCTGGTTAACTTAGTATTAACATAAAGCATAGCTGCTTTGCTTATCTGTTTTCTGTGACTGTTGGTGTTATCTGTAAAGAGTTATTATATGCCTTACAAAAGTGTAAGGCTCACCATGATGATCAGTATATTCGAAATAGGGATCTTAAAATATGGATTACTGATGTGATCATTTGCCCCAGTTGCAACCTTTCTTGATAATTTCTAATGCAAGGCATTAAAAAATACAGCATGTGATAACAAGGGCTGCTTAGTAACTCCCAAGCAGAGCTAAGAACTCTGTACTTTCACTTTGCACACCTTGGCAAAGATACAATGCTGTATATGCCAAATTTCAAAAATGATGGAATTTTGCTTTCATGCCCAGGAATAAAACAGCCTAAGGTACCATCCAATAGAAAATTTGATGGAAGGGGGAATACCCCAAGAGCCTCAGATGCTATGTTTTTATAGACTATAGACATTATCAAATATTATCTAATGACTACAGCAGGACAAAGAGTTCTTGGGACTTTGTGCTCTGAAAACTACAAAAATAAGCATCTGACATTAGAGCAAGACAAATAACCTTCTTAAACTGTATCCTGATTTGACAAATCTCAATGGAAAGTAAATGAAAGAGCTGAAATGCCAACCTCTGACAAAAATGGAGATGTTAGAATGAAAATACATAACATCTAGGTTAATAATTGCTCTCTCTGTTATTAAAGACATTATTATTGAAAAGACAAGTTAGTTTACCCCTGGAACACTCAGCTGTTAGCTTATTTAATAGACCAATGCAGAACTTTTCCAAATTCCTCTCAATTTTACCAAACACCAGTTCATTGCTGCAACCTGGAGTGAAGCTGTTTACAGCTTTCCGCTAAGTAGAAAGTTCAAATCAATTATTGTCCATTAGAGTTAGGTATAACTGATGAAATATCCCCGGAGGAGAATTGTAAATGTATCAAGATGTCCTCCCCCCTTACAGAAATGGGGAGGCATGGTGAATTACTTACCTTCTCTCTTACACTTAATGTCTCTGAAATGCTGCCAGGCAGAAAAGGCTTATATTGTCTCACTGGATTTAAGAGAGGTCTATGCTGCAGTCTGGGATACAGGAGAGCAGAAAAAGGGAGTACTACTGAGGGCAGACCCACATTAAGCTTTATTCCCAGGCAGGACCAAGAACAAAAACAAAAAATTGAGAAAAGCTACTCAATAACTGACATGTGGGACTCAAAATACATGCAGAAAATATCTGATCCGAAAATCGGTACTAGGGAGTTTTTGATAATGTAACTGAATTTTTTGTGCAGTGAGCTATATAATAAATTCACTCATTAAAATGTACACTGAAATAGCAGTGGGGCAGAACATACAAACAATAGAAACCAAGAAATCCATGCTCAAGGATGTCTCCAAACGCCAAAGCACATATTGAAAGTAGCTAGAATTCACTATTTGTCTCCATCAGGAAAAGAGCCTTCAGCCTGCTTCTCACTTGCTATCAGTTTGGCTCTAGGAGTGTACTTGAAATTGTAAAGAAATAGGAAAAGACAACATTCTTGCACCAAGGAAGCATCATTTTGTATAAGGCCTTTGCTATGGATGTAATGAAGTTTGTGGCTGCCAGACACCCTTTACTTTTTATGACACCTGAGATGTTTACAGCAACTGAGATGTTCTCAGTCTACTGTTGCTGCTGGCATACAAGATCATTCAGTTACAGGGTTTGAGTGATCTCAGCTGTATGTGACAGTCTGTGCCACCAAGCACAAGGCAATTGAGTTGAGGGGAAAACACACTATCTTGAGATCTCTTAAAGACTGGATGGAGCAACAGAACATACTGGCAGAGAAAAGAAGAAAGGACAGATGGGACTGGGAAACAGCCATGTTCCTAACTGGTCTGTGAAAGTGCATCTTGATGTAGACAAAGAGTTCAGGTTTATGAAAGACTCAATAAATATCTAGTGGTGTCAGAGCATCCGGAATGGAAATCAGACATAATGCAATTGGAAGAAGTCTATGGGGCTGAATGGGATCCACTCGAGAGTAATGAGGAAGCTGGTAGAGGAGCTTGCAGAGCCACTTTCCATCATTTATCAGCAGTCCTGGTTAACAGGGGAGGTCCCAGTTGACTGGAGGTTTGCCAATGTGACACACATCTACAAGAAGGGCCATAAGGAGGTTCTGGAGAACTAAAGGCCTGTCATCTTCTCCTCAGTACTGAAGAAGGTTATGGAGCAATTCATCTTGAGTGCACTTATGTGGCATGTGCAGGACAACCAAAGGATCAGATCCTGCCAACATGGGTTTATGAAGGGCAGGTCCTGCTTGACCAACCTGACCTCCTTCCATGACCAATTGACCCGCCAAGTGGGTGAGGGAAAGGATATGGTTGTTGTCTACCTGGACTTTAGTAAATGTTTGACACTGTCTCCCACAGCATTCTCCTAGAGAAGCTGGCAGCTTATGGCTTGGACAGGTGTACTCTTCTCTGGGTAAAAAGCTGTCTGGGAGGCCGAGCACAGAGAGTTGTGGTGAACGGAACTAAATCCAGTTGGCGACCAGTCACAAGCGGTGTTCCCCAGGACTCGGTTTTGGGGCCAGTCCTGTTTAGCATCTTTATCAATGATCTGGATGAGAGGATTGAGTGCTCCCTCAGTAAGTTTGTAGATGACACCAAATTGGGCAGAAACAGGAATGTTGATCTGCCTGAGGGTAGGAAGGCTCTGCAGAGGGACCTGCACAGGCTGGATTGATGGGTCGAGGTCAATTGCATGAGGTTTAACAAGGCCCAGTGCCAGGTCCTGCACTTGGGTCACAACAACCCCATGCAGCACTACAGGCTTGGGGAGGAGTGGCTGGAAAGCTGCCAGGCAGAAACCTGGGAGTGCTGGTTGACAGCAGGATGACCGTGAGCCAGTGGTGTGCCCAGGTGGCCAAGAAGGTCAACAGCATCCTGGCTTGTATCAGAAACAGTTTGGCCAGCAGGAGTAGGAAAGTGATCTTTCCCCTGTACTCTGCACTAGTGAGGCCGCATCTCGAGTACTGTGTTCAGTTTTGGGGTCCTCTCTACAAGAAGGACATTGAAGCACTGGAGCATGTCCAGAGAAGGGCAATGAAGCTGATGAAGGATCTGGAGCACAAGTCTTATGAGGAGCAGCTGAGGAAGCTGGGGTTGTTTAGACTGGAGAAGAGGAGGTTGAGAGGAGACCTTATCATTCTGTACAACTACCTGAAAGGAGGTTGTAGTGAGGTGGGTGTTGGTCTCTTTTCCCAAGTAACTAGCAATATGACAAGAGGAAGTGGCTTCAAGTTGCACCAGGGGAGGTTTAGGTTGGATATTAGGAAAAATTTCTTTCCTGAAAGGATGGTCAAGCACTGGCACAGGCTGCCCAGGGAAGTGATGTAGTCACCATCTCTGGAGGTGTTCAAGAAATGTGTAGATGTGGCACTTCAGAACATGGTTTAGCGGGCATGGTGGTGTTAGGCTGACAGTTGGACTTGGTGATCTTAAAGGTCTTTTACAACCTTTTCGACTCTATGATTGTGTGGTTCTATAAGTGTGCATCTCTCCTTAACATCCCCAGAAAATGTTACTGTAACAAATTATAGCCTATGCTGCCCACAGAGAAAATAGACTTAAGCTTTTCAAGATGCATGAAATTTTAAGCAATCCATTGAAGCAAAGGGAGAAGGTAAGGAAAAAAGTTTAAAAATCCTCTATGGGGTTTTCCTTTCTCTTGGGACTTCTAGCACAGCAGCCTCTGCTGATATCAGTTGCAACAAGTGGACACAGAAGGAAAAGCAATTTCAGGTAGCTGAGTTTCAAAGCCATGTGCTGTGTATCATGAATTTCACCCCAAAATATACATGTATAGTACGGGATAGAAAAGGAAAATTACCTGAAACTTATAATTTCTTCAACTTTCTTTTGAATTCCAGAAGACAACATGTTGATATGCTTCATTTTTTTTATTACGTCTCTGAGCATTATCAATCCTTCCGATAATTATAGCAGAAGACATTAGGAGAACAAGGGGAAAGTGAAAGCAAAGATTAAAAGGGCCTAGGAGGAAAGGGAAGGTTGCATCTGAGAATCTGATGGAAACTCAGAACTGGGAAAGAAAGGGAGGAGATGTAAGAGAAATGGAAAAAGTTAGGGGAGGGCAAACAGGAATAGTGGAAGTGGCTGGAAGGGAAAAAAGTATTTGAAACAAAATATTTGGTGAGTAAAAGCACAGGAAAAGACCTAATGAGAAATGACAAATAGTTAAATCACTGGCTTGGAATTCTGAAGTCTGATTTTCAGATTTCTGCTTATTATTTTCTTCTGTAAGTCTGGCAAGTAACTCAACATCTCCAAGCCTTAGTTTCTAGCCCTGCAAGACAGGAACACTACCACTTCTGTAACCTACAAGGATTTTATGAGAGAAAATATTTTGAAGGTCTTGCAATGAGCTGATGCTACAGCTATATGATTCGCAGAAGTATCTACAAAAAAAGAAAGAAATGTTGGGAATGCAGATCTCTGGAGTGAGACCTAATTTGAGAGCAGTGGAGTGTAGATTTGGTTGTATAAAATGCTCTTCCCTCGTAAAAGGAAGATAAGATGTATGGTGAGGTCCAGGTCTTCTCTACATCTTAAGTATAATTTTCAAAGCATTGTGCAAAGGAGTTAGTTTTGTGACTCAAATCAGAATGCATTAATCACAAAACTGAGCATTGGAATCTGATGGATATTGAGGTACATGCAAACTTCTGCTGATGTCAGGAGTATATGATTTCAGCACCTCTCAGAAGAAATCACTGTTGACAGCCTGGAGTTTATCTTTTACTATTTTCACCATTATTTTCCCTCCAAGCCACAGTGGCTAAGATAGCCACTGCCGAGAATGCCAGTCAACATGTTAGTGAGTGCAAGAAAATAGTCTGATCGCTCTATATGATGAAGAAGAAAGAAGTTCACATTTATGGATAAGCTGGTGGCATTCCTCCAAGTGAACACCCTGTCCTGACAGCTCTGCCCACAGCCCTGGGAGCCGCCACTGCCCACCCCTCCCATGCTCACTCCCTGCCCCATGTTCCCCTTGTGAGCTGCTCTTGTGCGTTGTGATTTGATCTTTGGGGGAAAACAGCTGTTTGCCAGCCCTGTTCTTGAAATGCGGAGGGTCTGTAGCACAACAGAGCACAAAGGCTGCTTCTTATGAGGCCAAGGAATAATCATTTAAACTCCCTGCACTTCAAGATGCACTTCCCTGCTGCCATCACCATCATGTATTATCACTTTTCACTGGGAAGAGAGAGCTGTAAGTTGCTCTCAACCAATAGTCATATTTGTTACCTCCACTTCTCTCCCACTTCTTCTGAATGGAGAAGGCTCAAGGATCTGAAGTGGGATTGCCAGGAAACAACAAAATGTAGCCCCAGACTAAACTGAGTAATTAATAGGAAGGGTTCTGTTCTCACTGGTTTGATGTGGCTAGAGAATGTTTGATACCTGGCATAACTTCTTTAAAGTTTGGGAGGATCACTTTCCTGGAAAGTAAGAAAGTCTGTGATGTTAGTGACATAAACCTTCCCATATGAACGTCATAAAACCTTAATCCCACTCCATATCACCCTCTAATTCAGGACATGCAATTCTTTGTAGATAATAAAACAATTTACAAAAATGTTAGAGTTCCTTATTTCACCTATTTGTATTTTGAGTCTTTAATCTTGGGCCTAGCAAAACACCACAAAATGGCACCTGCGTGTGTTTGTCCAGATTCTGCTTTATTCTGCCATATTTCTGTCCTAATGAACACTTCAGAAATGTTCAGGTGAAGACTTTGGTGGTTAAGAGTACTTATGTATCATTTGGAATTTATCCTCCTGCTTGAAAAAGTTTGTCATTCACTTAAAAACAGGAAGCATATGACTTGGATGACCAGACACACAGTATAAAAAACAAATGGTAAAAAAAAAATGAATCCTTCATATATTGCCAGAGGAATATATACCATTTATCCAGCCTGTTCAGCTCATGCAACTGAATAAAAATATCACTTGAAAAAATTAAGACTTAGGTAACAAAAATAAAAATGGGGTAAATTTTTCCATTCTGAATCAGTTGTTAAGTCAACTCTACCAATCCTTCATGACCAACCTTAGAGATAGGGAATAGCTGTAAACATATTTTAGAATAATTTGAAAATTATATATGTGGCTTTTCTGTACATAGTGCTGCTATAAATAGTGCTGCTGATCTCTCAGGACCTTACAAGCTGCCTCTAACCCTGTTCTGCATATCCTCTTCGAAAATGGAAGGAATTGTCTTGCTTAGGTACAGAATTCTCTTATTTCCCGTCATCATGAATTGCAAAATTCACACCTTGTATTTATCATTGCTCCAGGAATCAAAATTGCCATTCAAGAACTTTGGTCCACTTTAGTTTATGATCAGATACTCCACGTTTAGGAAAAGAAAAAAAAATCTGTGCTATTGTTAAAACCTAAAAAGGCAAAGAAAGAAAGAAAGAAAGAAAGAAAGAAAGAAAGAAAGAAGAAAAATGAATTAAAGACCAGGGGAAGAGGTGGTTTTCTTTGTATGGGTTAAGAAGCTTGAGACACAAGAAATTGCATTGTGGAGAAGCTTGTGAGCAAAGGCAGAAGAATCAGTATCTGCTGCAGCTCTTCTTATGGAGAGTGCCATGGTAGAAACGGCAGACTTTATTTGTTATATGATACAGATAATTTTATTGACGTGAGCTTGAGACATTCATAATCTCCATTTCCAAGTGGTGCTGCTCAGTCCAAATAAAAGAGGATGCACAGAGAAGGTTTTGTGTTCTTTAAATACACACATACACACACACACACACACATATATATGTATGAGGTAAGCTTTAGGCATAGTGGGTTTCTTTTCTGTAAGTGCAACAGTAACTGCCCTTGCCCCTTCATTTTCAGCCAAATACCTCAGATATCACAAAAGAGGCTGCACAAAGCTTAGAAAGTGTTGAATGATTGTAAAATGCTTACAAGTTACACCTGTAAGTATATGTCTGTATGTATAAGTATACATACAAACATGCCTGTAAATATATGTAAAAATAAGATTAAATAGTTGTTTATACATATGCAAGCATGAATATGTATAATTTTGTGGGAGTTGGGGGGGCGGGGGGCGTGTCTGTGCAGACATATATGTTTATATAAGAAATACATGAAATGTATTCATGTAGTCATTAATTCCAGTCTAGTAACAGGGTCAAAAATAAGCATGGCATGTCTGATTAAGAAACCTGCTCTCTTCTCCAGAGCAGTGATGTTGTCCTTCTTCTAATGCAAAATAGAAATTGCACATGAATATAAAGACAGAATTTGGATCAAGACTCGATCTTGGGCTTCTGCAGTTCCAGGGAGAAGAACCATTTGTATCTCTATCTGTAACAGAGGAAAAACCTGTTTCCTTGTCTGGGAAGAAGCAGTTGTTTGAAGGTACACAGGTTGGAGAATTGTTAATCTAATTCTTGTGGGGAAAGGTTAGCCAGCAGGAGATGCTAATGTAGGACACTTAAAATTACTTCTGTGAAAAATTAATTTAGAATACATATGTATGATTCATTACACGCCTATAGCTTCTACATACGTGACATACGGTGCTTTCTGAAACAGATATTATTAAGAGATGAAATTGTCTGACTGAGGAGGGTTGTGGCTTTACAGATGTTATTCTAGCAGCTTTGAGCTTTGAACACAATTAAACAAAAATCCTGCAAAATGGAGATCACCTGTCCACAATTCCTCAGAACATTTTCCTCAGAACATTACCCTTTGTAAACAGCTTTCTGGGGAAAACAGTTACAGGGGATACCATAATCCTTATGTATTTGAGAACACTTGTCCTCCATCTTTTGAGCCTTGTATCATCTTGGGGCAGGTGGATTCTTGCTGTGATCGTGACACAACAAATGTTCTTGCTGATGTATTTCATCAAAGCCTGCTCTAAGCCACTCTGCTCCCTGTTGCCCATGGAGATCATCTTCACCGGATGGAGGAGTTGAGGGAGCTATAGTATTTGTGGCTTTGTGATGAGTGTGAAAAGCTCCTTTCTGGGTGTTTGGAGGGTAGACTTGGTGTATCCTTGGGTCATCTCTGTACTGTTATAAATAGACTGCTGTAAGCAAGAGGACAAATTACTCTGACTTGTTCCAGACAGCCATACAGTACGTGCAGCTTAGCAGGCAGCTTTCTGAGTCACTGTATGCAAAACAAGCTTCCCATGAGACTTTGCGATAGAGAAGAAAGCCACTTGTTATTTAGTCGCGAGCCACTGAGTTAAGTAAACTAAGCCTGCCCATAAAGCCATCCATAACCTGGGAGAAGGACCATCCGTGGCTCCTGCTTTCTCTCGGATCATTAAAGTCATTGGGATTCCCAGGAGTTGCTGGGCCATCTTGGGTTAGTCAGCTTTTGTGTTTGGTTTGACTAGAAAGCGACCTGTTAAAAGATGAGTCTCTCCTGTGCAGTTGAAAGAAAACTTAACCACTTTTCAGTCAGATTCACTGTCCAGACTGGCTGCTGATGCACGTTCTCTCTGAACTACCCAGCTGCCAAAGCTTACTCACCTCTTAAATAGCCACTGTAAACAATGCATGATGCCTTGCCTCTGAGCAAGGAGCGGTCAGAAGAGTCTGAAGAGACAGATCAGCACTAATAAAGGACTCCAATCTGACCACGTAGATAAAGGAACAAGCTTTTTCTAGAAATCCAAGATACAGCCATCCAGGATAGATGCACCCATGGAGGGGACCTGGTACCTGCAATTGCAGGAATCGTTTCAGAAAATGTTTGCACTGACACATGTAATGAATTTCCTTTTCTCCCCTTTCTCTTTGTCATCTTCCCATCCATACAAAGTCATAGTTTATCTTTGTGTCCTCAGGAACAAGGAAGCTACCAGGCACAAATCAAAGAACCCACACTAGCGCAGAATGGAGCAGAACATTCTCCATCATCCATACAGATCTGACCAGCCTGTATTTAAATTCTCTCTGTGCAGGTACAAATGCAATTAGGAAACCTGTGATTTCTCCTGAGCCTTGCCAGTCTGACAGCTTGGGAGAAGGAAGTGAGGAGAACGCAGAGAGTCACTGGGCTAACAGTGATAGACAGCCACACTCAAAATGTCTGTTCAAGCAGGAAGGATGTACCAGGCACTGAAGTCTCACTTCACTCTACAAACTGCAGCATCTCAGCACTTGCAGGCACCGTGCTTGTTGTCAATCAGTCTGTGACAGCCAACCTGCCTCCACAAGCACTTCATTCCCCCTCCTGCCTTTTCTGGAGTGGTAGGAACTGAAGAGGATAGGAAACCAGAGTTAACGAAAGGTGAGGGTGTGAGACTGTGCAAGTTTATAATAATAAATGCAAGGTAAAGGTAAACACACAAATTACAGACCAGGTACTGTGGTGGCATCTGACATTGATGGTGCCAGGGAAGGTGAGCAGGAAGAGCAGGAAAAAAGAAATATTAGAGGGTATTGCAAAATATGTATCTGAAAGCTGAAAAGAAGTGACGGGCTAAGGGAATGACTAGAAGTGAGTAAAAAGAGACCAAAAAGGGCAGATAAAGGGACAGCCAGGGAAAATAAAGAAGGTGTGGAAAAGGGTAGGTCTAATTTACACTGCATCCTTTCATGAGACTGTACCCAAAAGATGTTGATACGACTTTTGAAACCTTCAAACGAGATTAAACACACAATTTACATTGAAATAAAATGAGAGTTGTGAGTGTGACATACTGAACCAGTCTTAAAAATTCTTCTTTGTATTCATAGCAGCGTACAGAAACATTAGCATGAGCTGCATGACTTAAAGCCCTACAAATCAAAGTTAGCATGTGCCCCAAACACTTCATTAACACTAATGCATATACTATGCAATGTCAGTGTGTACTGAAAGGCTGGGTATTTTTCTCAAAAGCATGTATACATGTGTTCCCTACATGCTATAGGTAACTTTACATAGATAAAGTTGCCTGAAATTGCCAATTCTAAGATTTTGGTTCAGTTGGCAATTATTTTGCAGTCTTCACACTGGAAATTCTGTTCTGAACACATACATGCTGTGTTCCCATCTTAAATTTCATCACAGATTTGCTTTCAAAGTTGCATCTGTACCATTCGTGGAGACATAAAACAGAAGTACTAACGCATTCTCTGAAGAAATGGTGATAAAAAAGTCTGGTTTGAGGGAAACGAGGGACTGTATGTGAGTGAACAGGTCCGTAACTTCCACAAGTGAAATTCTTACAAAAGAAGTGGCAAATGGAGCCAGCCCAGATCCCACTTTTCAGAAAGGTTCATTAGAGCTGAAAAGAAGAGTCCGATCAGACACTTCTCTTGAGCCTCCTAACCTGTCAACAGGAATAGGAAAATCTTTTAAGTGACATCAGAGTATTCAATATAGCAAGTACCATAACTATGTAACAATACTGAGTTTCTACTGCTTTGCCTCTCGTGTACGAACCCCATGCCAAGTGGATCATTTGAGGCTTTAGGTGGTAAGACATTTCCCTTTCATTTTACATAGATATCAATAATTGCCTATGGTAGCAAGCAGTGAAGCATGGGGTTTTTTAATGTCCTAAAGACCGCAGTGGACCCTCAGGCTGAAGCCTTTTGCTCCAAGTTTCAAAGGACAGTGAAATGCAATTACAATTATGCTCCTTTGAAATAGAAGGTTTATTGTGTACATCCAGGGCAGATGCTCACTTAGCTTTAACTGAGCTGCTAAAACAAAAGGTGTGTTTACCTGTGGCTGCCCAGCAGATTTGAAATCTACAGATCTGTTAGCTGCAACGCAAGAGGAGCCATGTGCATGCTTTAGGTTTAATGGCATACCTCATGATGGGCCCTGAAATACTGCTCTGGGAGGTGAAGAGAAGGTGAAAATACATTCTGCTCAGTCAGAAAACATCTCTGGACCATGAAATACACTTTGGATTGGAAAAGGTGCATCAGAAGAGCATCAAAAGGAGAATTACAACAAGGGTCAATAGAGAACCATGGACAAAATCTGCCAGATTTAACAGAACATTAATTCAACATGCTAGGCTTTAAAACCAAGCTTTTCTTTAACTGAGTTTGTGGGAACATTAGTGAAGAATGTAAAACGGAGCCCAGCTGATGAGTCCAGGCATCTGTGACCTGATTAATTTTTGTAAAAGTAAATAGTAAGAGGACTGTTCAGTAAAAAATAACCTGTTATGTTCTCCTTTAAAATAGCCCTTTTTTAGAACTGGTTTTCTAATATATAGCACATGGGTTTCCATTAGCATCATTTGGATGACTTCATGCATATCCTGGGGCAAGTTTTGGCCCCAAATGTTCTATAATTAAGTTCTAGGGGTTCACACGGCAAGCTTGTGTTTTGGATAACTTACTTTAAGCTGTTAGCATTTAAATGGCCGCAACTGGGGCCTTAATGTTAATGCCCCATTAATCCCTCCGCTCTGGGAGTCAGGTTTTCCTGCTTTAACATCTGTTGCACCAGCAGTAGGTGCACCTACGCAGACAATATACAGAAGGTCAGATACACAAGGGAGGGTGTGCAGATCTCTACTGAAGGGACTGTTCTAGCAGGACCACAGTTTGCATTGAGTAAAGCCATGCTCATTGCTTCTGCCTGAAAAAGCATCTTTATGCATCATAGCCAGCCAGGCCTGATAATGGCTAAAGAGCTGCTTGAAATGTCCTAGCCTCCCATTTGGATCCACCAGCATCTCTTATTTTAGCAGGAGCTGAATCAGAAATTAGAGATTAGGTATTCCAGTACCTAATACTTTATGAGCCAGAAAAAGATCCTAATGCAGCCTTTGAATGTTAAGATACCTGTATTTGGAAATTAAGACCTACTTGCATTGGACTGGCTTTGTTGCTCTGGCCTCAGAAATCTCAGAATACTTGTCGAAGATGTAGATGCTTCCTGAATATAGGAGCATGGTGGTGTTTACAGTAATATTTGGTAGGGAATCGTAGCAAGGCCTTTCTTATTGTGGGTCCTACTATGATTATCTCCAGGGAGGACAGTTTAAAAACTTCAGCTCTTATACAGAGCAAGTTCTTGCTTGCATAGTATTTTTAATGCCATGGAATTTAATATATTAGCACTCTCTCGATGACAACTGCCTTCCATATCTTTCTCAGGTATAATCTAGGAGATGCTTTTTGACATTTGAGGGGCTTTATGTTGTTTGGTCTCTTGCTTAACAGCTGAATTAGCTTGATCAGCTCAGCCATTGATTCTCTCGCATGCCTTGTCTGACTGGTTACCACATTCATGTATCCTTCCACAGAGGATATATATATTATATATTTTGGGGGTGAGCCCTATCTATTTTCCAAGCCTTTGGGGAAAAGGGAGAGTGGGAGAGTGACACAAGTGGGAGGCCATGCAAACTGAGGAAAGGCCAAGCTTGCTTCTGTGAGCTGAGAGACCTTTTTAATGTTGGTTTGAGGCAAAGTCAGATCGTTCACAGAATCACAGAATCACAGAACGTTAGGGATTGGAAGGGACCTCAAAAGATCATCTAGTCCAATCCCCCTGCCAGAGCAGGAACACCTAGATGAGGTTGCACAGGAAGGCGTCCAGGCGGGTTTTGAATGTCTCCAGAGAAGGAGACTCCACAACCTCTCTGGGCAGCCTGTTCCAGTGCTCTGTCACCCTCACTGAGAAGAAGTTTCTTCATCGTTCTTTGTATGTGATTTTAAACATCAATTTACATACACACATCAGACTTTTAGGTAGGCTCATTTTATAAATCTTAGCAAATTTTTAAAATTCCTTTATGCTTAAAGAGAGTTGTCATAAGTATTGTCAAAGTGATAAAAATCACACCATTTTAGGCAGTTTGAGTTGCTAGTGACTGCAATGCTGTGCTTGGTGTTTAGAAAAGCTATCAGCTGTCAGTCATATCAGCAGTACCCATAGGGCTAGGAGTACTGGTTTGGACAGGCTGAAGGTAATTAAAACATCCTATCTATAAGGACTTACAGTATTAACTTTAAAATTAGCTTGCACTTGGGAGAGTGAGCAGCATCGTATTTCCTCTTCATATTTAAGTGTTATCCTAGCTAGAATGGCTGTCAGAAGTGTTTTGTCCATCAACTGCTTGGAAGGTCCTCTGTGACATTCATGGGGTTTTGGGATACAGGGCCTCTAGAAGCTGAGGCAAGCAATGAAATATTACATGGATCTTGTAAGTATAGAGGTCAAGTTATCAATGTGCATCAGCTGGAAAATAAACACACAGCCTCAAGCCACCTTTGTCACAGGACTCCACAGCACCAGGCAGACACGCAATGGGTTTGTCTTCTCTCAGGCTCAGCAGGGATTTCTTTCTGTTCTTTTAAAAGAAGTTGTATTTGGCTCTGCAGATGGACAGGTACATAGCATTAGTTAGCAGGGAACTGAAGAAACCTAATAAGGTGCACAGTCTGTGGCTTGTCAATGCACAGACTTCAGGGGCCAAACCAGTTGAACAGATTTCCCTCTTTGGCTGCTCAAGTTTGCCTACCCATTGCACAACCACTCTGCTCGTGCCAGCACTGCTGTTTCTAGAGTTGGGCTATGAATGGAGACAAGCAACCTTTCTCTAAATCGTGGATTTTTGCAGGGATCAAGGAGTAAATTTTTGCAATTGCCTGGGCAGTAGTGAGAATGCCTTATCTGATATTGCTTCTGAAATTACTGTTTCATTGGACTTTTGGACTCAGGGCATGATTTGCAAAGGACTTCACCGTTCTTTTCAGGAAGCACCATTGGTGGTACAAACAGCTCCTCTTCTCCAAAGATGTATTTTAATGCTGAACATGAAGCTTCAGGTAGAGCAAAGGGAAAGTCTTCTGGGTGTCATACTTGACCAATAAGGAAAATTAGCTGAAGAATAACTCAAAATCAAAGGTGAGGTTTGTATTAAGTCACCTGAGACCTTCTGAGATTTTTTTTTCCTTTGCATCATAAAAGGACCCCATGGCAGCAGAGCTGTACTCATAAGACCTCAAGCTGAGCTAGCAGTGTCAGGAGGCTTCATTGTCAGGGCTACAGCGCCAAATCTGAAGTAGCCCCTCCTATGTAAGGCCACAGGGGAGTGAAATCAGTTACTGTCTTTGGACCAAAGGAGGTTGTCTTCTCTCTTCTTTGTTCAAAAAAAATTTTAAAAGAATAACAGATGTCACTTAAATGAATATTCCAATAACCTAATTTTTCTCTTTGATAACACCACCACTATAAAGACAGTTTGTCCTTCTTACTGAAAATTAGCAGTAAAAAAAGTTTATTTCTCTGTCTCTACCTTCCCCTTGCTTCTCACCCATAAGCTCTTTACTTTCCAGTTTAAAAAGCTAAGGATTATTCCCAGTGCAGGCTGAAATCAGTCAGGATCTGGTTTGCTTAGTGTAATAACTTTTATGTTTCAGGTTTAGCTGGTGGTTTTCCTGTCTGAACTCCTTGCAGCTGGGGGTTATGGATGGGAAGTGACAGTAGCGTTTCATCTCATCATTTCCAGATGCCTGCGCTCCCTCCACTGCCACCCCCTGCATGGCTCTGTGATGCTTTTTGTCTGTGTGTGCAGCTCTTTGCAGTGTTTTAATACTCAAGTAAGGGGACTATTATTTTTTCTTTTATAGACTTAAATCCACAGCTCAACAGTATGGAAGAATGCAAGGCTCACTCTGTCTGTCATTGACTGTGTTAGGATGCTCCCTTTTTGCACAGTCAGGTTTCTGGATTTGTGATGCAAGCATTTAAACTTTCCATAGATTAGCTAGCCAACTCATGGTTCAGGAGGTCACGTGTCCTTTAATATAATTTCCCCAACTCCATTGTCACATCTTGTTGCCTGAACCATATACATGCTGCTCCCTCTTTATGCAATGGATTATCCACTCTGCTCTGTGGCTGTTCCTTATTGTACCATCTGATGTTAAAAGTGTCGTTTCCTCAACCTGCTAGGTTTTGCTCCTTGCTGTTTTATGCCTTTCTTCATATACAACTCTGTCTAATTCACAGGATTACCCAATGAACATTAATTTAGATTCCTTCTTGTTAATCATCATCTAACCTGCCAAAGTGTGTTTTGTGGGTTTCCATATTTTTACGGGTGGTTTTTAGGCCAGAAAAACACAGTGTACCTTGGAGTCATCAAACTGGAAAAACAATCAAGACCTGCTCAGCCCATCTCCCCAGGGCCAATAAAGGATGGTGTGTGCATCACATGTCTAGTGTTTTGTCTAGGGTAGTCTTAAATACACAGTCAACCTTCAGTTCCTTCTCTAAGGAGGTTATTCTTCAGGCTTACACCATTTGCTCCCTGGAATTTCAGCCTTATGCTACTACTCTTGATTTCATCCATACACCTTTATATTCTTAGCTACCCTCTCTTCTTTGCTTTTTTTTTTCCTTTTTTTTGTTGGCATTTGCACCTTTCAATTATATGCAGCTTGTTTTCATGCCTTTCCCTTCATCTGCTAGTCATTGGCATGTAACTGGGCTGTGCTGATGTAGCTCTTCATTTATTTTCCTAATAGCTCAGTCTTTCCACCACCCTGGTCGTTTATGTTCTTCTCTGAGCTCTCTCCAATCATTCTGATGAGGAGGTGCCCAGAAAGAAATGTCACATTCCAGGTGATTTCACCTCAAAGTAGAGACAGAGAGACTATTGCTGTATCTTACTGTTATGTGATGTGATTACTTAGCTTTTAATGGTGCTGATTTGTCTTGACTTCTTTCCGTGTGTGTTCGGTCTAGACTGTGGCCATCATCTGTGGCTCTTAAAAGAGCCTCTTGAGCAGCCTACAGGCCTGTTCCATTGATCTGAATTTACTCATTTTCCTTTCAGGCTCCTTCAGCCTTTGCTCCCCCTTTTTCCTGAAGTGTATTTTTCACAAAACTCAGTATAATCCTCTCATGGTACAGATGTTTCATATACTGCAGGTAACAGTGCAGCTCCACCTGCTTTCGGACCCAATCCTGTGGGATGAGATTTTGAGGCTACTTGCTCCGATGTGTAGCAAAGACTGGCACTTACCTTTAGCTGTCTAAATCCATCCAAGGCTTCTGCGAAAATGTTAGTGTAAGTGAATCGTACTGTCCTGTAATGAGTTCATGAAAATAGGTTTTAAAGTGACATGCACCTGCAGCAAAATGTTCATTCTGGACACTTCTCCGCTGTCTTCGGGTGGCTTAAACCCAGCTGTTTCACCTTTCAATGTTTATAGATACAACTATATAGAAAGAAACAAAAAGAAACACCATCTTGAGATACCTTGGAATTTGTGAAGGTGTTTGTATTCCGGTACAAATTTTGCTCTAGCACTTACTGTCAACAGAACTGATGTCAAGTTAAAGTAAAAAAATAATCTGAGCAGCTTCTTTAAGTGAGTGAAATGTAAAAAGGCAAGACTTTGTTTCTCTCCACAGTGCTCACCACCAGGTAAACCTGTTTTGTCCATCTGGCAGTTAGATACTTTGATCACTGTTATGTTTACAATAATTGTTTTTCTCATTCTCATGTTATCATCTTGTTTGTTCCTTAAATATTGACTCCTGGCATGCATGTATGCAGGCATTAAAAAAAAAAAAAAAGCTTGGCCATCTCCCTGTGGTCAGAGTGCTTTGGGTTCCTGCTTAGCTCTCGTGTGGCACCCCCTGCGTGGCTGCGCTATTGTGACCTTTGTGCTAACTGCAATGTCACAACCTCCGTGCTAATTGCAGCAGGTATTGAAAAGACAGAATTTATGTCCTTGTTAGTGAAGCCTGTTCGGGATAAGATAAGGAAAAGATACATACCTTTCCACTGTCTGCTAACTTTGATAGTGCAAGATAAGAAAAATATGCAGAATACAGTGGAAGGCACCATATGCTGTAAACAAGCAGCTATAAATATATTTGTGTTGAAATGCATATTGAATTCTCTCCATCCTATAGATGAACATAGTTGTGGTTGAACTGATAATATATTGCTGCTTGGTTTTTTTGGTAGATTGTATTTCTAGTCAGTAAGATAACCTAAGTTCAGGCAGTTGAGTTCCTTCTTCAGGATTAGCTCTTACTAGAGACAAGAGTTGTGACAATGATGGATGCTACTAAAACAACATCAATGAACAGATTTGATTCTGCAGATCTGACTCATGACAGCTTGGTATCTTCTTTTTGCCATTTAACAAGAAAAATGGTTTGGAAAAATTGTATAAAATCAGAATAATATTATTTATTATAATTCTCTTAATTTTATTGTTCTTATTTTGTATCTCTTTTTCTTTCTTTCTGTCCTAGTTTATGGATTTAATCTATCAAGGGCTATTCCACCATATCTCAAAATATATCACATGAGATATGAGATATCATATCTCATATCACTCAAAAGTTTTAGAAGGCCCATTTTAAACACAAGCAAAGTAGGTAGTTGTCTAGAACTGGTGGAACAGAGAGACCAAATGGTGGGTCCTCGAAGTCTTATAGCAACAGTTATGGTTTCTTGCCTGAACTGCTGCTGGCAAGAGTCTGTGCAAAAAAGACAGCTATCCCCAAGTAGCTGTAACTGTGCCTCTTCTCTCTTCCCATCGGGGCAGTAGCATGGTGTTATCTGACTGGGAATGGGCACGTGCATGCAGTGTTGCAAGGCTGCAGTCCAGCAAGGAATGAGGCTGTGCAAGCACGCAGCAAAGCCAGGGGTCTCCATTACCTCTTACTCGCAGATTCTTCAGCTATTTGCAGGGGCAACTTCTTTGCCCATTTGACTGGGAAGCTTTACACTTCCTTTGGAAATAAAATCCAAAAAAGAAGTTATTTGTTCTTTTCCTATGATTTCCAGGAAACGGTCAAGTTATGGAATCTCTTTTTCAAGTGTTTCCCAAATCTTCAAATTAATTTTTGTCTGTCTTTCCATGTAATAGTTTCTACAGACAGACCTTGAAGTGTTTTCTCAACATCTATGAATTAAGCTTTATAAGATGCCTGTGAAGTCAATCTGTTATTATATCTTCTATAGATCTTCCCTGGCCTTATAGAGAAGCTGAAGCACAGAGCACTGAAATCTTTCTCAAGGCCAAGCATAGATTC
>NW_010187393.1:16991-20566 GCF_000695765.1 Mesitornis unicolor | reverse complement strand
TCAGCAGGACCCTGAATCAGATTTCCTGATTACTAGTGCTGTTCTTTAAAATAAATAAAATTCCCTTTTGACTTCTGAGAATGCTCTTTGATGGTAGTGATGGCAGTGTAGCAAGCCTTGTTTCATATTTGTAAAAGTTTTCTTTTCCTTTTTGATCTCACATCCTTTAAACCTTATTATTACTATTTTTGTTGATGCCAGCTCTAATCTATTTCTATTTTTATTTTGGCAGCCATGAGTTTTCCATCAAATTGGTGGAACTGTTGCTTACGAAACTTCTTCATAGTATTAAAATTGATGAGATTGAGTTGAGGCTGCTTTTACTCTATTTTTAAACTTTCTTTTCTCTTTTAATAAAGGCAAATCAAACTGAGATGTTCCACATTTACACCTGTACTTTCTTTCACTTGGTATATTCTGATTGATGGCTCTGTTTCTTACTACTTCTTTTCTATTATCACACATATACGTTTGTAGTAAAATACCCTGCTGTCTTCACTGTTGTATTTCCATACTCCAGTCAAAATCTCATTGCCTCTCATGCACCAATTGCAATGCCTTTTCTTTTCCACCTTTTCCAGGAGATTTGTGTGGCAGCTCAGTCCTGGTCCAGAGTAAAACCTTTGCCTCTTTTTTCTTTACTCATGCCATGAAGTCATAGCTGTCTGTGATATCACAGTGGACTGCAATGGGAAATCTTGCGATATCTGAGGGAGAGGATTATAACTAGGTTAACAAAGCCATGGCAGGACTGGAATTACAAAGGTGTTCATCATACCATAAAGCATCTTGGTAATTAGAAATATAAGCACAGACGTTTTCTGTTTTTTGAGGGAGAGCTAGAATTTTATCTGCTTTTTTCTCTTATGCTTCATCAAGGAAGTTCACATTTATAAAGCAGGAAGAATTAAAGCTGCACTTTGTTTTTCAGACCGTAAGAGGGAAGGGAAAAATGTACAGGCAAGCTAGGTCTATAACATTGATTTGTAACCAGCAAAGGAAATGTCTACTTATGAGACACAAATCAATGTAACCAGACTGTGAAAGTGCAAACAGAGATGTGAGAAAATTATTTTATCGTTAGTCTTCCTTTGAAAAAGACAGAGGGCCAAATTCTGCTCTCAGTTATGAGGATGTAACTTCCGTGAATACCAGAGGAGACTTGCCACTGTGATTATGAACAAAATGTCATATGATGTCCTTTTGATGGCTGGAGGTGTAAGGCATTTGAGTCAGGAAGGGGGCTAGGCAGCAAAGGGAGGCAGAGGGAGGATGCTATCACAACGGGGATATGAACCAGGTTTTGCTATTAATGAACTGTAGGTACAGAAAACATGTTGATGTTTCTTCCCATGCAGAGGTGACCTGTGTGAGCTGTGCGCCTGCTGAAAGCTTAAAACAGTTTTCATTAACCTGAGACTTTGTCGCCACAGGCTGAGGTATTTTTGTGGAGATGGACTGGTCTCCTGAAAATAATCTATTCCTGCAGATTCTAGACTACAGGAAAACCCTGTATTAACAACAGAGTCACTGTATTTTGAAGGTAAGAAGGACGTTCAGTGGTCTAACACCTTTTGGCACGTAAGAAGTAATAGATGTTAATTTGGAAGTGAACCCCTTTACTCTTACATGGCCAGTGTAAGTGTGATGGTCTGCTTCTTAGGTGGCTGGGAGTTATCTCCCCTGGAGCTGTTTGCACCCCCGTATTTACCCTGTAGATTGACAGAATTGGTTGTTTCCATGCAAAATCTCTGGGGCCAGCAGTTTCTGAAGCTGTGGTTTGATGGCACAGTGGACCTGGATCATAATACCCTATCAAAAACACTGTAGCCACACATACATGAAGTGTTGATCTAGGATAAATTCACATACTGGTTTGAATGTTTTCAGAACAAATGGATTAATTTTATATGGCAGGCTTTATGCCAGATCAGATATCACCTGTCTGCGCCACTCTGACTTCAGGGTAGATTATATATCGTCTGTTCTCTTGTAGCAACATAAACTCTTGCTAATTTGATAGTAATGTGATCATGCACCCATGCCCAAACCAGGTCAGATCTATACTGCTGTGGTAACGGTTGTGGACTGATAGCCTGAGTCTGTTCATTAGGGGGTAAGCTCACCTCAACTTAGCGTCAAAAATCCACTAAAGGCAAACTACCTTCCTTTAGCTGCACACCCTGCTTTGGTCTAGGCTTCAGCCTCCTTCGCCTCCAGTGGTTCCCTGCATTTGCACGGGTACTGGGCTTTCCCCATACGTCTCCATTCAATTCCAGTAGTGTAGTCACTGGAAAGAGAAAGAGGCCAACACATGCATACATACACAGTTTTAAAGGCTTGGGACCTGTTTAGAGAGGTAGATACTTTTATTCTGGTTAAACTATTCTAATTCCTGTGAATATTGTTTTATTTATGCCACAATACGAGATTAAATCAGGCCATGGCTTCCCAACAGGCGAACAGAGTGATTCTAAACAAATGATATTTTAAAAAGCTTTTGGGATGAGAATAATTTTGAATCTAAAATGCATTAAAGTGACATTAAGTAACAACAAAAAGCTTCTATTCACTACAAGTTAAACTCCGCTTTACAGAAGGAGATGCAACAAGTTCTGTCATTTTACTTTGTAAACTGAAAAAAGTCCTCTTTTTGATTTTTCTGTCTTCTAAACTGCACTTGGCCTTTCAAGATGGAGGCAAAACTCTCCTGGCACTTACCCCCAACTCTCACATAAAGTGAATATTTCCCCTTGGGTGCTTTTTGCATTGTGAAAGCTTAAAATAAGTGTCTTTCAGTCAGGCATTGCTCTTATATAATACATGTTGTCATCTGGAGTGAGCCACAGTTGTGCATATTTAGCTGGTTTGCTTTGTAATGCGTCATTACGAGTGACCAAAAACATGGTACAGGAAGTTGTTTGTATGCTTTTTTTCATTGCTTATGCAACTCCCAAGCAGAAAATGTTCTTGAGAGCAGATGGTACAGAACAGTCAATTGCAAGCTCCATTTTCCAGATGCATAGATGTTTCACGTCTACTTGAAGCCAGTTCAGATGGCATTGTAAACTTGAGTCCAACTTTTGTTTAACTCTTTACTGGGCCACCAGTAAAAGTGTTTCCAGCAGGAGTTTCAGTCCTAATAAAAATAACCTGGATGCAGAAGATCTGTTGTGTTCTCAGATGCTTAGCCGGAATCTGGTACATAGTGTTATAATCAGCAATTAAGATATCAATACTGTGTTTCTAGAGGGAATGTCCCAAGCTCAGCAACTGATGCATGATCTATTGGTTTTCATTCATTTCTCTCTGTCTTTCAACTTTGTAAATAGCACGTTGCAACACAGAGTAGCCAATATCTGAATTTCTTACTGCTTGACAAGGGGATTACTAGATAGTGAAGGCAAATTAATTTGACTTCCTACAGAAAAGGTAAGAACTTCTTACCCTAGGGCAGTAACACAGTCAGCTCATCATGACTGCATGATACTGATAAACTACAGTTTACAACTCAGCAGGTTTCTTGTTTGATTTGTTTTTTTCACTTGCTTGAGTCTTTGGACTCTTCACAGTAG
>NW_010187393.1:14200-16960 GCF_000695765.1 Mesitornis unicolor | reverse complement strand
TGCTGAACCATAGGCTTTTATTTGATAACAAATAAAAGTACCAGTCCAATTTTTTCCATGTTGCACCCACAGAAATCTGACATCTGCAGTTGTTGGTCAGACAAGTCAGTTTGTGAGTTCAAACACAGTTTAGGTCTACTTCGGTTCTGACTTTCTGTAAGGTGATTTGTGGATCCAGGGACTCACAATGAGATGTTTGATCCCATAGTTACAATACCAAATTGTCGGTTATTGTCTATAGATCCCAAGAAATGGGGAAGTAACAATTCCTCCGAAGATAATGCCTGAATATGCAGTATGCCTTGGTCAGAAGTAGATAAAGAACCGGAGTCTGACATCTGATCCATTAAGCTTTATTGTTTTCAAATACTTCCAACAAACGTTCAAGAAAGATTATCTGAACTGAGAAGGATAACAAATTTAGAAATAAAAGCTGAAGGAGAACGTGTTGTTATTGTGTCATCAGTTAAGTTTTTAACTGTTCATTGCATTCCCACAATGTGAAGAGATGAACCTAAACTGAACTCTCAAAAGCTGAACAAATCCAGAAGTCAAATTGCCTTTCCAAATCCCTGGTTCAAATCTATCTCTTAAACTGAGAGAATATAGAGGTTTGGAATGGCTGAAGTCTGGCTCTTGTGTTGGTAACACCATATTATACCAGTATTATAGTATTACTATTATATGGTAATACCATATAATCCAAGCTTAGATGCCCAGGTATGCTGACTGATGGTAAGAAGGGTCAGAAGGGACTGGTTTCTTTGGAAAACCCAGTGAAACAGGCTAGAACCACTCCATGTGCAAACAGGCTCCCCAGGGCAGTAGTCACAGCCCCAAGCCTGTCAGAGTTCAAGGAGTATCTAAGAGTCTGGGTGACACTCTTAGTCATATGATTTAGTTCTAGGTAGTCCTCTGAGGAGCAGAGAGTTGAACTCAATGATCCTTATGGGTCCCTTCCAACCAGAGATATACTGTGATTCTGTGCTTTTCTCCCTTTGAAGAGTCTTGTGTCTGCTATTAACCAGAATCAACTGAAGTTGATGGACCTTATAGCATGTTTCTCTACAGCAAAGTTTGTCCCATTTGGCAAGAGGACACCGTCTCACAGAGCAGTGGCAACATGACCAGTGAGAATTTCTTCCTTGACCTCCTACTGAATGAAAGTTCAGAATTTTTGTGACACCATAGTAATCTTCCGAAACTCCTTCTTTCTGTGGATCACTCATTAGTTACAATACAAATAATATTTTCAATTTATAAAGAAGTTTCATTTGAAGACCTCATTATGGATTTGCAGCTTTACCTATTAGCCTTGTGGTAATCAGGAAGTTACGTATTGTCCTTTACTTTTCCAAGGTGGGAACTGGGGTGGAAAAAATTAAAGGTTTGTCAGAACTGTGACAAGTACCAACTTTATTGAAATGTGGGCCTTCTCTGAGAGACAGAGGGAGAGTTCAAATCTCGAAAGAGTAAAGGTTTCAGGTGAGGATCTAACCATGGCCTTTGCCATTTCTCAAAACCAAACAGTGCTTTCGGGTTTTCTTTTCTGTCTCTCTTGCCACTTGGGCTGTGAAGCAAATTGCACGTACTGGACTGGCTTCTCAAGGCGCTAAGTGAAAAAAACGGTATTTGAAAATATTAGTTGCCAGGTCCGGCAGCTCAGAACTGTCGTATTGCATGTTAAAAAGCTCACTCCTTCCCAGAAGTGAGGTGTAAAAAGTAATACGAAAATGTGTGTGTACGTGTGCGTGTGTCCTGGTCTGGGACACAGACAGATTCCCTACCTGGAAATGGCTTGCTATTATTAGACATGCAGTTACCAGGGGTTATGTAAGACAATTGAAGCTCTGTTTTTTAACAGAGACGTGATTCATGCTACTTGTAGTAACAGTAACCACCTCCGAACGAGACAGAAAGCAGACACAGACAAAAGGCTGAAGAAATCAATGCTGGCTGAACACAGCCATCCTCCTGATACCTTCTGCCTCCCAAACAGCCATCGGGTTATCAGCAGCGGAGGTTAATGCTAATTCCAAAGTCTTCTGGAGTTACTGAGCTGGTGCATCTGTGTCGGTGGTGTTTGCAGGGAGCGGCTGAGGCTGCGGGAGCCGCAAGGAGGGACGGCGCTGGGCACACTTTGCCGTGTTCCCAGTAATATCTGTGGTGTTCTGCAGGAGGCTGAGGGAGCTGTGAGCAGAACTAGCACTCCTACTCTATTTTCTCAGTTACTCCTGCTGGGAAAGGCTGGAACCAAAACAACTTTTGGCTCCTCTGCAGTTAACACTTCTATAGTCATTTTTATAGTAATGTGGAGGGAAAGTTGAGACCTGGAGTAGCTTTGAACTTCTGCCAACACTCTTCATTAGAGCAAATTGTGAAATCTGATTGAACTAGAATAGCTCAAAGCTCCCCTACAGCTAAGATTCCTGAACCATCTCCTACAGTACTTCTTGCCAGCTGTGGCAGAGATCAGAATATCTGCAAGCACCTTCATAGTTTTGTTCATCTGGGCCTTTTTTTATAACAATTTCTGTTGGAAGATAGCAGGAGTAAGGTAGCTGCCAGATTGTCTACAATCAAAGATCCAGTCTCCTCCTCGCAGAGTTTCTTTCCTGATAGGAAAAAGAGTTACATTCAGAATACCAAAGCAAACACCAATGGGATCCTTATTTACAGAGTGTCACCTTCCAGAAATAAAAGATGGGGAATTTGCTATTGGGTTCCCTCAAGTCACTGCCATTTCTTACCATGTCTCTT
>NW_010187393.1:0-14169 GCF_000695765.1 Mesitornis unicolor | reverse complement strand
AGTGTGGATCTCCTCTAAAATTTCATTTCAGCATCATCTAAACCATTCTGCGTAGTAACGTATGCTGTCAAGGAAGAAGATGCTGAAGATTTGGAAATGGTGTTTTTAGCACTCAGGAGACAGCCCTCCTACGTTAGCAGAACACATCCAACAGCAAAGCCAACTGCCTTCAGTTTCATTCAAGAAAGTTTTGAAATGACCGGAAAAATAGTCTGTAAGAGTCTCAGAAGAGAATGGAAGACTGAATTCCAGTAAATCCCAAGAGATTATCATTTGCTAACACTGGAGTAAGAATAACAACAATTATTGCTATGTTACTTTCCTTAATGCATCATCCTGCATGTACTGTATAGAGCAGAAATCACTTTAGCTAATATTAATGTTAGTAATAATTCTTCATCAGCTGCACTGCATACAGTTCTAGGAGAAAAGTGAAAAATAACTCAAGAGTGCCTTAAAAATGGCATTGTAGTCATATCCCGACTCTGTGCTTTCCTGGCACAGGGTATTTAAAACCCATATCTGAATAACACAGCCAGCACTGACATCTCTACATTTCAGGCACACTTAAGAAGAATCCTGTTTTGATGCAGATGATACATAACTTTAAAAAGCAAATAATTATCACAAATATACATCACACCTCAGGACACATTGCTGTCAGTGACTTGACATTTCAAATGATGAGCTTCACAAATGTGCATAACCATAAGATTTGATTGAACAATGTTTTAGAATAATTCACATGCTCATCTAGAACTTTTTTCATTGTGTTTTGGCACTGAAGCATGAAACGGGAAATCTACAGTGGGTTTCTCTTTGCTTGTGAGGAAGCAAACACTTTGATCAGTTCTACGTACTGTAGGCTGTAGTCAGTTATTCCTCAATGGATAATGAAACCAAAGCCCAGAGTGACTCTGTTTCTCTGTGGATCCTGTGTGATATTTTATATATAGTTTTTGACATAAATCAAACAAGCTTTCATTTGTACAGTTTGAGGCCAGAGGCAGCAAGCACATGGGAAGAATGGTATGGGAAAACATGTTCGTGTTGCTTTTTACCTAGTCTTTTCACTGTGTTGGTTACTGACTCTTTAATGATTGACTTGCAAGGGAAATCTTCAGATACAGGAGACAGTCATCCAAAAAAATATATTCAAAGCAATTTGATTGTTTTTACTGACTGTCAGTAACGTCCTTGTTTAGATCAGCATTAGGGTAGTGGTGTTATGAATCTTAAAACTTAAGGAAAGATTCCTTGTCTCAGAGCTTGCCCCTCAGAACACATGCAAACATGATTTTTAATAGAAATCTTCCTCTAGTAAAAGCAGGTAAAAATCTTGCAAGTTTCTTCCTCTCCTTATAAAACAAGTCACATAATAAAAACTCAGTGAAAGGGGAAAATTCCATCAAGATTATGTTTTCTGGTGGGGATGAGGGTGTTCAGTTTTTCTGTTTATCTATCTGATAACCCAGCTCTTGGTGCTTGAGAAAACCACATGTATGAGTGAAGGTTTCATTTCCTAGTTTACCTTGAGCAGGGTGGTTCTGTGACAAATGGATCAAATCCATTGACATTTATAGCTGGTGGTATTCCGTTGTCTTACATGGAATTATACTGTGAACATAAACAGGATCTCGTAGTTTCTGCAAGCAACAAGCCACAGAGAAAACAGGGTATCATTACTTTTGTCAGTTACCATCTTGTATCATCTTCCATACTGGTGACAGTGTGACTGACATCAGCTTTCAGCATGAGAACCACGAATTTGGTGGCCAGACATTGATACATCAAGTGCTGTACCATTGTGACCACACAAGGAGGGGTGTATGGCAGAACCAGTGCCGGTAGTGTAAATCTTCATTAAATTGTGTTGGATGTTGAGATTATACAGTCCCTGCACCTAGATGAAAATATGTTACCAGTTTGAAAAACTGGTTGCTGAAACATAGAGATCTCTTCTTTGAGGACATTCAGTACTTTCTTCAATTCATCAACATCCATGGGACTTAAGGGTTTCAGGGTTTACGCCAAAGTATTTGCAAGGACAGCGTTCAATGAAACCGAAGCAATGTGTAGGGGAGGAGGAAAAAACTCAGCTCATTCTCTTTGTATGCTTTCATTGTTTTTGTTCTTCCTGAAAAATAATGTCCTTTCAGAATTCGTTTGACATCTCCATGATGTTGAACAGATTCGGAGAAATCACCAATATTTTGACAGAGTTCCTTGGCAATGAAATGTTCATGAAGCTCATCTGTCATGAGCTAATCTGGCTCATCTAGCCAAAGCAATATCTTAGGCGGATAGATTACTGTAACAATTTAATTTCTACACACTTTCTTAGTCTCTGGTGATTGCAGTGATGGCAACTCATATTTCAGTTGCAGAAACATTGGTAATAACTGCAGCACAACTGTACTTTTGGTTTTGTGAGAACCTTGCTTAAGGTAGCAAGGCAGTGTCATGTTGTCCAAGTGCCACCTTCTTGGTAACAAGGCAATATGCTTATTGCGCTGGCCATCTTCAGTGTTCACGGCTTCAAAACCTTGACTCTCACCAATCCCGTCCCACCAACCTTTTGAGTTTCATACCACAATGTTGATGCCTTGTAACCTGCAGCATCAGCACATGAATGCCTGAGGCTGTTTATACTCTCAAACTGCTTCTATTAATAGTAAGTATCTGTAGAAATCTAGCACTCAAAACTCAACAACGCTAGCAGTATACAAGCACTACCCACAAATCAGTCTGTTCTGTGAGAAGCTTATGTAGATGCAGTTCCACTGAGCACAGAAGATTTACCCTATATTTGAATCCAGCATCAGTAAAATCATGGCTTTATGTATTTATCTCAGTCACACCCCACTTTAATGAATTGTTGCAACATTCAGATACAATTGTCATGGCTCCATAGTAAGAATATGGAGAATTCTCTATTGTTATACCCAGCAATATTTTGCTAGAATACGATAATTTAAAAATAATAATTGTGTATATAATGATACTTATATACATATATTACATATATACATGGTTACCATATACGTATACATGTATCTACCTACCTACCTATCTATGTACAATACATTTTTCTTCTCTTTACTACTTGTAAAAAGATAACTTATGGTCTGACATGCTGTCATGGCTCAGTCTGGCATCGTAGATTTCTGTATTCATTTGAATGTCTGGCTGAATGTTACATCAGGCCTTTTAGTGATCTGCATCTGCTCTGATTAAGCCTACCAACTACTGAAATTTAGTTGCCTCTGCCAGGTACCAGTTAACTTCACCAATTCAAATCAGATGGGCAAAGTCTGAACAGGTGCCTGACATTGCTTTACCTTCCTTTGCCCCCAGCGAGGTGCAGCCAAGAAGTGCAAGCCTATGCTCTGCTTGAGCACTGTCTAACCTGTTTCTTGGCAAGAGCAGGGTTTATACACACAACACACTAAGCACGATGAAATCTTTGTTAGTGGAAAATAGGCAGCACCCTGCTTTATATCTTAAATGGGAGAGAACTTTTCCAAAGGTTTAGTGTTGAGGCCTTGTACCCATGCCCAGGGCAGGAGGGGCCATTCAGCATGGGGAGTGGAAAGGATAGTCAGTAGGAGAAGAGTTGCCCTTTTGGACCTTAGCTCTTAGGTACGGTTTGCTGTTGCATTGAGAATACTGCTTGCAAATAGAAAGAAGTATCAGTAGAATCAACAGATGACAGTGGGACTTAGAAAATGCCTATTCCAAGTGGCAAATGCAAACTTAGGAAAAGAATTGCAGCTTAAGGGAAGTGAAATTCTATCATATCAGATAAAAGGCAGTGAAAGAAGGGAAAAAGAAACAGATACAGACAAGTAATAGAGGGTTTGTGAGACAGAAAGTGGGAACATTTTGTAGACTTTACTGCAAACTACCTTGCTGTTCCAGATTTCAGTAAGTACCCCTGGGACTTCAGGGAGAGATCTTTTCTCTAGTACTTTTGCAAAGATGTCCTTGTGGAAAATTGGCCTTTGGCAGGCTAGAGCAGCACAGCCTCTTTAAACAGTCTTTCTGCAAATATCTAATCCATTAACAAATTAATTTCTGAATTTCAGGCCCAATTACTGATAGCGGACATACAGCGTTCCCAGTAGAGTACAGAAATCAGCAGTTTCCTCTCCTAGATGAAGCCCTGACTATTGTGAAAAAATCATGCTATGGCCTTCTAATAGCGTGTCCTGTGCTGCTAATTTTTAATGTTTTCTGTGGCGCAAGTTCTGGCCTCTGTTGGAAAAGTGGTTTTTATATCACAGTCCATCTTGATCTCTGTTTAAGACACTGTGGTTGGATATCTAGCTATAGGTAGCCAACAGCCTTAGCTTGTTCATGTAACATAAATGCCACAGTCTGCCCTAGCCAGAGAATGTACCTTCTTTTGAAAAAGAAACAGTAAAATGCATCTGGAATAGCCCACTTCATGCAGCAAATTGACTCTTGAATCACGTTTGTTGATGGCTAACACTGCTGTTCTTGTCTTCTTCTCGTTACTGCTTTAAGAATTTCACCCAAAATTCTACTTTCAAGAGAAAGAGTGACCAAAAAGGAATTGTGCTTAGCCTAGACAGCTCAGTCTGAAAATAGATCATGACTGTGAAAGTGTCAATTAAAACTGACCCCACCTTAGTCAAGAGACCTGTGCAGTATGTGGATTAAGATCAAACATGCTAAATTCTGTGGCACTAGCAAGTTCTTATTTTCCATTGCCTCATGATAGACAGCACTGTGCCAGCACAGCAAATAAGAATAATCAGAAATAAGCTCAGCAGAAGCTCGTCTTTTAATTTTTTCATTACTAGAGATCACACAGAAGGCAGAAGGAGGCAGACTTTTGAAGATATCAGGGAAAAGAGTATTGCAGGGATAAAATAAATAGCAATTAACTAAAAAAACTGAGTCCCCTTGATCGGGACTCACTAAGAAAAAGTAACAGAAGACTGTGATACCAGGCCTCAAAGAAAGAGCTGTTCTGCTGGTTGTCTCTTGCAGGTCAGACATAGGAGTGCCCCTAACAAACAAGGAACGCTGAAGGTAGTCAATGATGTCTCTGAGCAGAAAGAAGTACAGCCGGGGGAGAGACAGAAATGTCCTGCAGGGAACCAACCTAGAAAAAGCGAATTTCAGGACCAAGCACCAGCAGGAAATTGATGTTTATAATATTTAAATCATCTGTAAAGGAAATACTGTGATGGTGTTTTGTGTAAAGAGCAGGGTCAGGGCAATGCTTGCTTATGTGTGTTTTAAGTAATATGATTTGACAGACCACATCAGATCAATGGTGCTGATTAATGAACAGCTCTGGAAGGGTAGCTAACAAGAGATGAAAGGGTCAAGACACAAATTTCAAGAGGGAGGATGAGGAGGATTGGTGCCTAAGAATATGGAGTTACGGTCCAGGAGCCCATTAATCATCAGCATTATTATGTAAAGTACCACATTTTCTCCTGACTTTATGCCCACTGCAAGTCCACTGAAGCCAGTATAGAATTGACCTGAAGTGTACATCTTAAATCACAGTCTGTAGTATATCACTGCTATCATAAAATGGACCTTCCTTAATAAAAACAGTAATACGATTAATGTTTCTTACACCCTCTAAATTACCAGATAAAGCTTGAGAAGATCAAGGTGGAATAAAAGCGAGCCTATATAAAATGCTCAAGTTACTATCATTAGTGGAAATATTTAAGTAATAAGAGTCTGCATTTCTGGAATGCATTTGTGCAGAAAACTTGTCCTCCAAAAATCTTAATTAAGCACACAGTAACTCATGGAGCAGAAATGTTAATGCTTTCCTTTTCTGGACAGAGGAGCCCACGTAGAGAGAGAAGTCACTTAACCCAATGTCACACACTCCATTCCTCTGTTGTCCTGCTTGTCTCTCTTTTTGCCCAGTCTTCTCATGGTCAAAAATCCTTTTCCTCTAATTTTTCCCTAGCTAGATTAGGATTTTCTAAAAATTTAGGGGTGTTTCCTACTCTGTTGCGCTCCCCACGTCTAATGAAGCACCATCAGCTTTGTTGATTTTATATACTTAAAATGCATCTATCAACTGCTGATGATCTCAGTGCTTTATGTTCATTATACTGGAGGAACAGAGATGTATCTTCCCAGGCCATAGCAAAAATGATGGAGAAAAATGAAGATATTTTAAGTGTTGCCTTTTACGGATATTTTAGTGCCCAGATTTTGTAGAAGACTTTGAACAGCCCATATCTAACAACTTGTCTGCCTGACCCTTGATCTGAAGCCAGATTGAGTGCTAGGCAGTGCTACATTAGAAAGCCACTTGGATTGGGATCCCAGAGATTGGAAGAGCAATAGTGACACAAAAAGAGAGGTGACAAAATATGCAGGATTAGTACATTCAGTTCTTAGGCTTCTCTTGTGTGAAATTAGGAGCGAAGTGAGCAGAGTTCTGCCGAAATAAAGACTACAGACCTGATCCTGTGATTTTTCTGCTTCTAGTACAACTTAAAAATGCATGTTAACTGAAGCGCTGGGCACTCTTTAAGGCACATGGATTTATGCCTTAAAAAGGTGAGCAATAGCCAGATAAAAGACAGATTGATATGTGCAAAGTGCATATAAGAAGCAAGGTCAGCATTAACAGAATAGGTGGGGTGTATATGGAAGTGCGAAGGAGAGCTTGAAAGTGAGCCCTGTCGAGTGTTAGCAAGGACATAAATCTATAGAATGCCTGAGCATTACTACACCTTTGAAATCCAACCCTTGGTAGTGGTCAAAGGTGTCACTGTTCTATGTCATTATTTTAAGCTAACCTGATGCTGGTGGATGGTTCTTCTCCCAAGCCCTGGTGAAAGTCAGAGGTTCAGGCTGTGTTGAGGATTATTTTTTTCGTGTTTATATTTGCTCAGTCTGCAATTCAAAGCAGATTCCAAGAGGGGAGAACCCACAAAAACTGGAAACAAAGAGAATATTTGCTTGAGCCTCTGTGAAGTGTAGCTGCCAGATTTCAGGTAGCCTGTTGAAATCAATACGTAGCCTGTATCCCAGTCACCAATAAACATCAGCATTGCAAAATGTTTAAATTGAACATAAAACTGAATGTATATTTTGTGAAGTACATTATTACAGTGTCATCTAAAATCCTTCATTGTGTCTGCTGGTGTTCATTCCAGTGTTCCTGCTGTACAAACAGTGGGGTTTTTTATTGTGTTGCAGCTACAGACGTAAATTCCAACTTGCAGAGTGACATTAACTACCTGTGAAATAACAATTACATCTCTTACCATATTTTGTTCACCTTCTTGATTTCTTTGATAAAGCAAATACTTGCTTTTCTTATCTGATCAGAGTAGGCAAAATCATTTATCCACGGAAATAGCACCATTGGCTTCACTGTGGGTAGGACTGAATATGCTGATGTCCCAGGAGTTCTTTGCATAAGTGAGCAGGATTTAATTCTGTCCCTGGATGTTAACTTCAGACATACTTCCAACATCCACAGTGAGCCACCCAAAGATCATAAGAAGCTAGCAAAGGAGGAGTTCTGTTAGTCTCCAAGTCCCCCCAAAATGTAAATACTCCCAAAAACTTAGGTCTGGGTAGTGAAATTATCCTCTAATAAACATTGGAGCTGATGTTTTGCTTTGGATCCCTTTCTGCATTAGCTCACTGTGTCCCACTCCTTCTTTAGCTCAGGAGATTTCAGACAAAACTGCTGCCAAGCTGAATCTTTCCTGAAAGGCTGACAATAAGTCACTGCTTCTCAGCGCAATAGACCTGGTGGCTGATGGGAGATAAGTGGGTTTTCTGCTTTGATTTGAGCCATCATTTCTGTGATGTGAAGACAGCAAAAGAAGCGAAGGGGGATTTTTCCTTCCTTGTCCTGCCTTTCAGTCCTGAGGAAGTGTTTGTTGCTGCTCTGAACAGGACTGGCCTTGTTGTTCTGATGAGATGCACTTGAGTGCCAAGTTTGTGCTAGCTCTCCATCACTGCTCCGTGCTCGTGCCATTAGCGTGAGCAACTTCTCAGAATGAATCCTACTGATAGTGCCTTGCTGGCTAATCCTCCCTCTCCTCCTCACTTCACCAGAACAGGTCGCATGGACAGACTGGGGTAACCAGTCTGGGGTAACTGACTCTGCTGTCGCTTGCGGCCAGGGCTGGAGGGAAGAATTCGGCCCTGCAAGGCTGCAGCCAGCTGTGCTGACCGCGGGGAATGCCAGTTGGTGTTGCAGCAAGTTTTCTTGCTCTCCGTAAATAATTATTATTTCCCCCTGACCTTTCCTTTTGGTTCTTTCTGGTACAGACACAGCCTCTCTCTGTTCCCTGCCCCAATGAACGTCTGCACTAGATCCAAGGCTTGGACTAATTTACCTGAAGAGTGATACCATTTGGAAACCACTGTAAGTATATTTTATCTCTTATAAAAGACTTCTTGTTTCAGCAAAAAAAAAGACATCTTCAAAAAGCAAAAACAAACTGCAGCACCTGTGAGCATTACTGATGGGTAAGCTAAGTTTTGCTTTTGAAATTTACAAGGAACTATGTGGGCAAAAAATGTGTCAATAAAAAACTGTTAAATATTTAAGTCGTAGCCTCACGGCAGAGTTCAGCAATGGCTGGTTTGATCTACTTGTATCTTTTAGTTTGGCAGGTTGTCCCTGCTTACTGCTCTAGTTCGTGCTGTTCTAGTTGGTTCATCCATGTTTGTCTTCGGAGTGTTTATCTTCTTTTTTATTTGTATTGCTTTTTAATGAGACATCTTTCCTCTCATTGGCATTTCATGCAATACAGATTAAATTTACTGTAACTCCTTAAAGATTTACACTGTTTTTTTCCAGACCTTGAATCGTTTATTATTTGAGCTGGTGTTTCGTAAGGCCATTGCAATTTGGTAAATTTGCCTGGATTACATAGGTGAAGTTGCCTGAGAGAATTTTGACTTTGTGCTGTGCTTTTATTATGCTCTGAAATTATAAATTGTATGTTATTTGTACTTTTTTGCCCCTCTAGTGCTCATAGTTTTGATACATTATGATCAATTCTCAGTGCTTGCCAGTATTGTCACAGTGTTGCTGTAGCCAAGATGCTCTGAGGTTGTAAATCTGGCAAGTTTTGTAGTCAGGGTCTAACTTTCATGAGATTTGTGGTTTAGACAGAAAAAATGGACAAGTTTGGGCGCATGTAAGCCCCACTTGAGGCCTGAAACAGACCCAGCAAATTTCAGTCTTAGTTCATCTTAATCTCTGAGTTTAACTTAATTATGTTAATCAGTCTCCTGTAAGGGATTTTGGAGTTTTTTTACTTTTCTACATTGATTAAATTTTCCAAGCTTTTATTGCACTAGCAGATTGGGCCTCTCTTGTCAGTTCTCCATGCCTCCCATTCTTGCTATGCAGTGTTCTGCTGGGATTTCTCTTTCATATTACATTTTATGGCGATGTTTTCAGGAGTTTGTGTTTTCCGTCGTATGACACAAACTTGCAATCAGAGATTTTAAACAAACTGCCAGTCATGTAGCTGTAACAGCATGAAGATCAATGTGGCTGCAAAATCATCAGAGAAGCTGTGTGAATATTCAGGCAGTCAGCCTGTACAGGACTTTTAGCTACTGAAGCAACACTTCTGGCAGGAAAACTGGGATGGCTCAGGTGGTTTAAAGCAAGCTTGACTCGGGAAGCTTCACCCTTGGCTCTGGCATTCAGTGTGCCCTGAATTTTGAGGTGAGGCGTCTGGACAGATTTCAGTGCTTTTCGCTGTTCTTTCAGGCTTTTTTTTTTATTATTCAATGATTGTACTCATCTCTCTCTCTTTCACTTTGTCAGTTTCTAAATATGTATTGTCAATGTCACGTCTGGAAGAGACACAACACTGGCAGTGATAAGCACTGATATCAGGAGCTGTGTTAGTCGCACACAGGCAGAGGAAGAATGTGTAGCAGAACACTCAGGGAAAATGTCGCGTAAAAGCAAACGTGAACTGTTTTCATACTCTTACATTCTTAAGATCTGAAAAACCAGTTGTTTTTGTTGGTTGTTTTTTTTTTAATTATATACAGTCTTTGTGAATTACTAAGGTTACAGAAGAATGGTACACCAGTGAGTTAAGTGCAGCACTTGGGTGTTTACAGGCATCTCTGACCTGAGGGCGCTTCCCAGAAGGTGATGCCGTATCTGGGAGGAGGAGAAATAATGCCTGGAACATGGGTGGGCAGACCCAGCCAGCAGCAGCACTTGTAACAACATCAACCACCCTGTGGCTTCTTCCTTCCATGCTGTTTAGTATACCGCGAACAAAGGTCTGGTTGGTGACCCAGCCCTCCCTGTATTCAAAGGCTGAAAACTGCCTCATTATTGTTCATTATACAGTATTATTGTCATATAGCCACATTATCATGGCTTCCCCTGAGAGCCGGGATGCTACTGTGGGTTCTGCACAGCTACGCTGGTTCCTGTACCTGAGCTAATCTGACTAAAATGGTGTCTCCGCAGGACAGAGGGCTGTTACCGGCATAAGGGAAGGTTCAAGCATTCATTATAGCTGCTGTGTGAGAAGTACAACAACATACAGTGCCTGATTTTGACAAAGACCTGGTTTGGTGGCCCCGCCATAAGAACATGTTAACTCATTGAAGGGAAATTCATTCTAAACTGAAGTAATGGTTGCAAGGGAGATACGTGCAAAGAAATCATGTGTGGAGAGCAAGTGGAGCGCTGGGGGAGAGAAGGATGTATGCATGAGTGGCAGCAAGAAGTGGGAAGTGTGGAAGGGGTTTTAAAGGCATTCCAAAGCTCAGAGGTAGTAATTAGTTTCTAGATAGCTTTGAGGTTAGGACATCCAAAATATAATCTGTTCTGCCTTCAAATTAAACAGAAAGGAGCCAATTCTGCTTTGCAGCCAGTGCCCAAATCATTGCAGTCACTGCAGTATTGTGAGTTGTCACCATCTGCAACCCTTTTGTATGATAGTGCAGTGTTAAGGTACATGGGAAGGAGGGAATGCCTCACTGCAATGAAGATAGTGACAGAAGAGCTTCAGAAAACAGAAATAAAAAGATAGCAGTGATTGTAGGTCTTGTTTTACACATGAGCTGGAAAGCACTGATACGCACAGTTCAGTTCAGGGACAACAGTGCATGCAGTTAGCCTGATACTACGTACTGGAATGTACACAGTCAAGAAGGAAGACACTGTATTTTAGATGGTGTAACTGAAAAATAACACAATAAATATAAAGGAATGCTGAAATTAAATACCAATATATGAAAAGTACCCGGACATAGAATAGAAAATTTAAGGAGATGGAGTAGGTAGGATTTTTAGAAATTTATTAGAGAAATTTCTTACAAATCAGTACCAAATACAAATTCTGCAGTGACTCTCTGCTGTCCTTCACAAGAAGCAAAGATGATAATGGCCCCTGGATAATTTTAAGAAGGCAAATATAGCAAATAGATGACTTTTCTGTATATGGACCTGATGCACAGATTCCCAGAAGTTAGGGACAGAAGATGCTGACCTTTCTAAGCTAATCTGAGTCTTGAGGGTCACTGCAGAAGGAGCTCAGAGATAAAGAGATATCAGACTGGAGCTTCTCGCTCCAAGGGCACATTCTCAAGTCTTTTGCAAATAAAGTGCAACTTCTATTGCCCTTGGCAACAAGTAAATACCAAATTTCTTGTTTCCAGGATTAGTCTGTAGAGAAGAACATAATCACATGAACTAAAGTAGTAAGGTAGACTGACCCTTACTACTAAAATAAACATACAGGACTGCATGAATGAAGTCCAGGGCTGGTACATAAATAGGTATAATTTGGTAAGGTCCCACAGGCAAGATTTATTACTTGTTCCATTCTTGCTCCTACTCCTCTGCTTTCAGGGTTTTTGACATAGCTAAGGTAAGTCATACTTTTTCACAGTCAGTGTGCCATTTTACCTTCTGAAACATGGAGATGTATTAAAGAGCTTGCTTATGGAAGTGTTCATATAAGAAGTGTGCAATCAGAAAAAAAAATAGGTTGGGAGGGTCCTCTGGAGGTCTCTAGTCCAATTCCCTACTCAGAGCAGGGCTGACTTCCAAGATGGATTAAGTTACTCAGGGCCTTGTTCAATTAAGTTTTGAAAATCCCCAAGGACGAAGATGCCACAGCCTGTCTTGTCAGCCTGATCCAGTGCTTAACAACTCTCCCTGTGAAGACTACAGCAATAACATAGCAATAGAAGTAGACTATGTAAGTGAATGTAATATTTAATTAGAATATATAGGTAAAGGTCAAAGCAATAGGAGCTTTTTATATGAGCAATAAGGTAGAACAAAGGGACAGCAATACACTTACAGCAATAGAATTTTTCTGGCTTTTCCCATTGTCGTTAGCTGGCAACAGCAGTTGGACATTGCAGACTGGAGAAGAACCTTGTTTGGGTTTCTTCAGGTAATTTTGATCACAGTGTCCTCAGGATTTTTCTTTTCTACAAAGTTTTCTTTGGATCATTAGCTGACTTGGCTCTTTTCCTTACTCAGCCTTCCCCATATGAAAGCCTGCTTTCCTTTCAGGTGGTACTGAGATGCTGGGCATATCTAAACAGTGTAAGAGAAACGGAGAGCTGCTGTGGAGAGGTATCGCCTCTAGTGCCAGTCAGCACCACTGTTTCTCTTCCCTTCCTAGTGAGCACAAGTCACCAAGCTGCAGGACTCTGATGTGGAAAAGCAATGAGGCAAGAGCATCTTCATAACATAGTGTGAGCCTTAAGAGCAAAGTAGAAAATAAAAAGATTTGGAAAGGAAGAAGCAGGGGGTGCTGTGCATAGCCTCGCTGGTGTCACTACCTGTTGCTGAAGTATTTTTTAAACTCTCTAATGAGCTTTAAAGGCCTGGGAGACACACACAGGATCAGACACACGATGAAGCCTCAGTTAGTGCTTGGTCTAACAAAACAACTGTGGTTGTCCTAGCAGCCAACAAGTCAGACTGAACTCCTGTCCTGTAAATGACAAGTGTCCTGCCCAGGGGAAGCAGTTTTGTGTGTGGATAGAGCCAGGAATCAGAGGCCGTACTCTGAGCATGTAACTTGGGTTAACTCTAGGCTGAAAACAGACCTTAAATACAGCAGTTCAGCTTCCAGGTGCAAAGGACTTAATTACCCCGCACATCCAGAATCTAACCCTACATACGTCCCTTGCTGCCTGGACAAAAAGACATGCTATCTGAAAGCTTCTTGGGTAACAATGTTGGTAAAAAATGCTGGTTTATACACACATTCACCACAGCCTCCAGTATGTGCTGTCTGCACATGGTAAGGTCGTGGGATCTGGAAATGAGGCATGTGAAGGTGTCCTGCGGCAGTTGCCCAAGTTCATACACAGACTGTTACAAACGGAACATATGCAGTCCGTATATTTTAAAATACACGTGCCCATGTGCAAGCTCTGTGCTTCATGCATCTTCATCCGCATAGCAAGAGATGGATCCCACAGACGGAAGGATGCTTGAACTTGGAGCAACGAGATGCTCTGTTTACTTCTCAGGGAAAAAAAATATACTTTTAAATGGTTTGATTTTCCTTCCATTTAAAATGGAGTAAATCAGTTCAGCCCTTTGCTATACCTCTACAACTTTAAGTAAGGTCCATTTACTCATCTCTTATTTAGATCAGATTAGACTTCAGCCTGGTATATTTTGAGCATATTGATTGTACATGTGGAGGATACAGGAGCAGTACCACCCGCCCGTCCCGTGGCGTGGGGATTTTTGGCCGCAGGCAGCCAAAAGGCATCAGGGCTGCCAGAGTCCGCGGAGTTACCGGCACTCCCCTCTGTCGGCGGTGGTTCCCCTGCAGAGCTCAGCCCCACTGCAGCCCCCAGAGCCCCGTTCGGCTGGCACCCAGCGCCTGTTTTCTGCGTTTTGGCCGGCCCCAGGTCATCCCTGAAGCGCCTTGGGCAGACCACGGCAGGTGGTTGCGGCGGAGCGGGCCCGGCACCTCCTGAGGAGTCTTTGCAGTGGGGAGGATTTGTTTTATTTCTTTTTGGCCCGTTTAACTTATTTTTTATTATAATTGCAGCTTTCACGTTTCGGCCGAGGAGGCACCTCGCCGGGGCGCGGCGGGCGGGCAGAGCCGCGGCCCGGAGAGCGGGGGCGGCCATGCCCGGCCCGGACCAGGCGGCTGCTGCCCC
>NW_010187392.1:0-49231 GCF_000695765.1 Mesitornis unicolor | reverse complement strand
CAGTAGCAGACAGTTTCCTGAGCAAGATGCTTTTGTAACATTAGCAACCAGACTAGGTACGTAGAAGTCCCTGGAGAGTTTATGCTTTGGTGGCAGCAGTGATGAGCTGCTCTGTCTTCCGTGCTGCTGTCCCTCGTGCCTACTGGGTTCATCCAGAATGTGTTTACATGTGTTTCCATTGGCTGGCTTGTACTTCTAATTTCCTGTATAAATGTGCTTCAAAAGACAAAAGAGAAGCAGCTTCTGGCTTAAAGGTGCCACCAAAAGCATTTCTCTGAGGTGAAAGGTTAGGAGGTGTTGAGTTTAGGCTTTTGCAAAGGGCCTAAAGAAGCCCTTGGGGAAGGGAGATAAGAGCTTACTTTTGAGAAGTCCAAATGTGGCAGCTTTGCCATGCCATTGCCAGTGATTCTTCGGGCTAATTCCCAGAACACCTTGACTAAAAGCTGTGAGTATTGCAGGGTCCTTTCTTCTGAAAGCACTTTGGGAAGTTTCCTTGTGATGTGGCTACTTGGGGTTTGCTTGATGCAAACTGCTGCTTCTACCCACGGTCCACATCAGCAGAGGGATGCAGGGAGGCTCCCAGAGGAGAGCATAAACTACACTGGTCCTTCGGTGTGCATTCAACTTCGTGCAGGGTGAGAGGACCTGTGTTTGCATCAGACCACAGACAGAGATTCATGCCAGAGCTCAGTGAGGGGTCACACACTACCCATGCTAAATGGCTGCCAGGCTGGCCCTTTTAGTGGCCCCAGTGAGGGGTCTTGCACTGCAGAGGAGTCTATTACTCTTCATCCATCTGCCCTGATCGCCTCCAGAAGAAGGAGGAATCTGACTTCCTGTGTCTGTGTGCAGTCCCGAGCATCCCCACTCCAGCAGCCATCTTTCAGTTTGAGCAGGATTATCAGTGACAGAACAGGGTGTCGTGGTTTAGGCCCAGTGCATAACTGAGCACCACGATACCCCAAAAAGAGCTAGTCAAAATAAGGACTGGGAGGGCTTCTCACCACTTAAAAAGGTCACAGGCAAAAGACAGACTCATCATAAGGAATAAAAACAAAACAATTTTAATTTGTTACCAACATCAGAGTAGAACAATGGGAAATACAACCAGATCTTAAAGTCAAAACACCTTCCCCCCACCCCTCCCTTCCTGGGCTCAGCTTTGTTCCTGGTTACTTCACCTTCCCCCTCCCCCTTTGCCTTGAGGTACAGGGGGACGGGAGTGGGGGTTTGCAGTCGGTTTTCATGCCGTGTGCTTCTCAGGAGTAGGAAAACTCAGCCCAGCTTCTCTCTCTGCTTCCACGTGACCTCCTTTCCATAGGGGAGAAAAAGCCCTCAAAACTCCAATCTGGGTCTGCCCACAGCTGCAGTTTCCCTCACACATGAACTGCTCCAGCACACACTGCCCGGAGTCACAGCCTCTTCAGGGGCAGCCACTGCTCATGTGGCCCTGCCCCACCGCTGAGCTCTACAGGCTGCAGGCAGTTGACCCGGCTCTCACCATGGGTTGCAAAGCGGAAACCTGGGTTCTGCGTCCTCATTCTCCTCCCTCTTTTTTCTTTCCTTCAACCGACATTGATGTTCTTCAAAGTTGTTCTCCCCAGGCCCCACTCCTTTCTCCTCTGCAGGTCTCTTCTGACGGTTCTGGAGATCCCAGCTCTCTCTCTTTTTTTTCAGGATGAGCTGCAGCGGGGCTTAAGCTTAAGTTGCAGTTGGGGTTGGCCAAGCCCAGCCGGGCAGGGCTGGGGCCGCACCACCCACACCTGGGACTGCGCTGGTCAGGGCCGGTGACAGAAAGAGCGAGGGATGCCCTGCACCACCTTAAATCCATGAATTCACAGGGGCGCTGATTGGCTTGCCCCTGGTCAGAGGTGGGGCTGACAAAGGCAAAGGGGGAGCTTTTCAGCTAGCTTCTTAAAGGGCCATCTCCACAGCCCTTGCCCCATTACCAAAGACACGACCAAAAACCCCTCACAGAAAACCCAATACACAGGGGAATTAAAACTTCCATATGTTTGATTCTGGATGACTTCACTCACATTTAGGTGCTGCAAAAATAGGCAGATTGCCTTTGGATCTTCCCTGTGCTTACGTAAAATTTGGAGTTATAGGCAGGATGCTTTTCTTGGCAGCAGACGGTGTCTGATCTGAGCAATGTCATTAACAGCAGCTTTCAACCTTCAGGAATTTTACAGTCTTTGGTCCCACTGAGATTACAAGCAGTTGGCAAAGTGGTGTGTGTTAGTTATGTTCCCAGGCATTCGTAAGCAAGGGACATGCACCATTTTGGAGCACCAAAAGGAGACAATGGATTCTCTATGTGACTGTAAAAAGATAAATTGCAGTGCTGCAGCTGCCTGAACACATCAAATTCAAGAAAATCACATTATTATGCTCATATCCTTAACTTGACCTTCTTTTCCCTTGTGCGATTGTGCTTGCTTACAAATAGTTGTGATCTACCAAGCTACATATGTTGTGACATGTTATAATAAAAACAGCAAATGTTGTTTCTGTGTGAAAGCTTGAAAGTGTCTACAGATTCCCAGATCTCATTTATCGCTGCAGAGCATTAGACCCCTCGAAGTAAGAAGGGCCAGAACAGCAGCCCCTTCCAGTGTCATATTTAAGAAGAATGGGAAAAGTTATGAACTGAATCGCAGTTGCAGTTTGTGAGGCTGTTTGACAGGGCAGTTGGGTGATTACCTCTTTGCAGAGAGGTGCCTGTGTACATACAAAATGTACGTGTGCTCCTAATCAAGGTCTTAAGGCGTGTGTGGGATGCTATTTCAGGTTGTTTGTTTCATCTTACCTCATTAATCTCTGTAAGCCCTCATAGTGGGGACAGAGTGAGACTGAGAACAGCTGCAGAGCAAGGGATTGAAGCATACTCAGGCAGCCTAAATCCATTACTCCCTCAAAGCGCAAGCATCATCAGTGCTCTGGAGATCTTTACATGCTTCTCATCCTTGCATTTTTATTTTGTGTTTTTCCTCATGACCCAGGTATGCACTGCCCACCATTAAAAGCCAGTTTGCAGTGGCAGTTCTTTGATCAATTTTGATCTACCAGCCGCTGGCTAACTGACTACTTCAGGTCCCTCCATCCTTCAAGCTTCCTCTGTTGTTCCTGCATGCTTCTGGTCTCGTTTCCTCCCATCTTTCACATCTGGCTGCAGAAAGCCCTCTTGTTCTCTCTGGCATCCATTGTTCCTTCTCTTTCTGTCACTCTGCTGCTCCCCAAACTGATGAGACCCCCTGGTATTGTGTTTCCTAGTCTGTCCTTCAGTGCTCAGCGATGCCACCCTGGCATTCTCCTGTCTCTCTGATCTGTTTCTGCATTTCATCCAGCACAGACATAGTAGCTAAACCTGCAAGGATTTTTTTCTGCCCACAGTTCATTTACAGCCCTCCTTGTCACAAAAAATATCTGAGTGAAAGAATTAACATTATTCTCTCTTAAATTATAATTCCTTTCTGACTAGAAAGGACACAGACATGGACAATTCAGCCCAAGCCATGTCTTGGAATCTGGAGACTCAGTAAGACATCACTTTCATATAACTCCAGAAGGGCTAAATTGTTTGAGGGTAGAAAAACATTCAGCTTTTCCCAGAAACTAAAATTCCTCCGAGGAAAGCTAGGAGCTACCGGAACAAAACTGTTAAAGACAGCCTGCAGTCTGCATCACTGGAGCAAAGCTAACACTGTGCAAAATGGAGCCCCCTTGCAAAGCAGAGCACTGCATGGAGATGTACTGAAGACTTGCAGATGTTGCAGCCTTTGCTTTTGTTTTTATTCTGACAGAAACTGCAGTTACATCACAAAATTGCCCTCACATGGCTTCTCCTTGGTGTTGGTTTCTGTGGGTGCCGCGGGGACACATTGCTGCTGTCTGTGGAGTGGTGTTTTGGGCCCCATGCTGGCCACTTGCTGATGAACCTCTTTTTCCCTGTCACAGGGTCTTACAGCTGCAGGGCCTGCTGGAGCTGCTGCTGTAGCAGCCATGGCTTTTGGGCTGCTGATCCTGGCTGTGTCTGCACTTTGCCAGCCAGCAGGGTGTCAAGGTGCAGGGAGGGTGTGAAGATGCCCAAGCGTGCTCAGGAAGGAATGATAGCTGGTAGTGAATGGGAAAGGAAGTGTTTTTGGGGTAGTCTTGGTGTATGGTCCATGTCCTCCAGGAGCCTGAGGTCTCCCTGTGCTTGCAGTGTAAAACAGCCATCTGTAGACTGTGTGTTAACTGTCCATCTTTTTTCCTGATAGGGAAACAGGCCTTTGACTGAGATAGGTGGAGAGTAGGTGGGTAACCCTGGGCAATATGGTATTTGCTGTGACATTGGGAACAGAGATGTCTTGTCCTGGGAGCATGGCCATGGAAGGCCCTCTCAGCATCTTGTTAACAGATGTCAGCTGTGGTGGCAAAGGACAATGGGGACTGAGTATGAGTTCAAAATGTGCTTGGCTTGTTTAACTTGGCAGAAAGGGGATTTGATTACTGAGCGTCACACAGCAGAGAGGGAGAGCATCTTCAGTGAGAGGGTAAAACCAATCCCACAACACACGGGCAAGAGCTGGCTGTGAATAAATTTGTCAGAAATGAAATAAAATGGAGCGATGGCATCACGGGACAGCCATGCAGCCCGAGCGGCAGGAGCAAAGACAAATGACATTTAAGATGGAATAGGAAAATGGAGTGAAAGACTGGCATGGCTCCTGGGAAACAGCCATAGCAGAGAGTAGCAGGTAGCTGCCTGGGACTTCCCCATCCCAGCCTGCTGTGCCATCCCGTAAGTACTCAGAGCATCCAGCTTTTCCGACCAGGGCCCTTGCATGGCATTTGCCATATCCATGGGTAAAGTCTCTTCTATTGCTTTATCCTGACGGGGAGAGGCTGTTTACTTGGTACTCACTAGATAACATTTTAGCTAGTTTTTTCATTTAGTTCCTTTTCAGCAAGTGGAGACAGCACACTGAAAGGAGATTTTTAATTGGCTTTAACACTGTGCTGTGTTCCCAAGGTGTTAATGATATGGAGAGTATTGTGCAGTGAAATTACAGTTCAGACAAAATTAGGAATTATAATGAGGTAGAAAAGAAATTTTGAACCACAATCTAGTTTAAAAGATGAGCAAGTGTTTTGTATTATGAAAAAAATGAAGAAGTATCAGCTTTAGCTAGGAAGCAAAAAGCCCAGTGTCCTTCATTATGTCCTTCATTACTTGTTCAGAAATCTCAGTAATCTCAGTCTGTACCAATATCAATGTTTATTCTCACATTTAGCAGCAAGAAAATTCCTGTTTTCTTTCTAAAAAAGAAAATCCTAGAAAATGTAGGAGAGAAAATTGTGAGACTGGAAGAACAAGCCCAGGTTTAAATGTATTCACCTGAACCATCAGTCTGTTCTTCTCTAGCACATGGCCACCGTGGAGTGGTTTGCAGTTCATGTACTACCTGCATATTCAGGGCATCCCGGGTTGCAGCACTAGGCCGGGTGTCTGATTGTTGCCTGCAGGCTCCGAGAGACCTCAGATGCACATTGTGGTGTCCCTCCCATTTCTCTACTGCATGGGCAGCTCTGCTCAGCAGCTGCTGCAGACATCCACACGAGCTGGAAACAGGCAGTACAGCCAGTGGGACATAAAGCGGAAGGGACAGGAAAAGTGAAGAAGAAGGGTAGAAAAGCAACTAAGCGGTGAAAACTTCTAATGACTGAAAAAGGCTGAAGGAAACCTCTATATTGATAATGATGTCAGTGAAGAGCTGACAATTGACACCTGGATTCTCCATTTGGCAGCAGCTGTAATATGAAGATAAAGCTTTTGAAGAACAAGAATAAATGCAGTCAGTGCTGGTGCTGCAGAACCTTCAATAGTCTTGAAACTTCTGTCTCTTATGTAGACAGCTATATCAGGATGCAGGTGTCCTTTCGGGACACTGTTTTGTATCAGCCTCAGTTCATTCCTCTCCTTGTTTTTTTTTGTACTTAGGCGGTTCAGTTGTTGCAGTCAGAGAAGTGCCACATCATACCACTCATTGTCTTTCTCTAACATTTTTTGAGAATCTCAGTTACAAATGTGTTGTTATTTTCTACTTTGTTTTGTGGGAAAAGTCCAATAAAAATGTGGCGAGTGTTTTGTAGTTGTGTGAACGTGTTCTGCAAATCTTGACTTTTTGTTGGCTGGCTGAGCCAGCTCATCACAGGATCTGCTGTTTGTGCTCCTGTGAGCCCACTGGTTTTTGCGCTGTGAACATTTTTCTGTATAAAATTGTCCAGATATTGCCCTGGTAATTATCATAAGAGTGTTTACTCATAAGAGGGCACAGATCCCATGTGGCTTGGCATAATCTCTTGTCATGCAAAGAAAATGGCCATGTTTTCTAAATATCACTGCTGATGCCTGAACATTGCATGTCCATTAAGCCCACTGATCTGTTTGCTTCACATTTTGCATGCCAAGCAATAAGCAGAGGAACACAAGGTTGCATCGCAAAACTGAGGAAACATGTCAGTGCAGTGGGCAGGACCTCAACCAAAGCTCTAGAGTTCAACAGGCGCTTATGGATCTGGTATCCATAGAAAGGATATGAGAAAAAGATTACAACTTTTGAGTACAGAATTTAAAATCTCTCAAACTCAGGGTCAGAGTAATTTAAAACTGGAGTCTTCTGTGTTCCTTAACTTTATGCTAACTTTCTTAGCAGGGATCTGGTAATGGAAAAGTACAGAAAACACTCCAAAGCTAATGGAAAATTCCATAGGGGACTTAAAACTTAGAAAACAAGGTCATAAACTATGTATACTGGACAGGTAGGGTAAATCATTAAACAGGATAATTGTGCAGTTTAGGACAATTTGAAGACCCGCTTTGTTTAAGGTACAGGACGCATGGGAACAAGAACAATTATGTATACCAAGCCAAGTACACAGGTAGAGGTTATGAAACCAGACTACCTCTACGCAGGCTCTAAAAGAAGGATCACCAAAAGGACAACTGATGAAGCTGAAGATACGACCACCTGATGAAGACCACCAACCATGAAAATACCTCAAGACGACCACAAGAGGATACCGATGGATGAATGAAGAAAGGAGCCAAAACAGGCCGGACTTATGATAATTAGTTCTACGAAAAGACGTGCTTATTCAAGGTAGTTAGGATGCATATGTATTAATATAGGGAATAAAAAAAACCTGTGTGTAACAGCTAGTGGGAATCTCAGGTGATTCTGAGAGGACCCCAGCGCTGTATTATGGAACACCAACTTAAACCTCTTACGAGTCTTTAGGTTTTGTTTTAGGTTACCTCTCTGGAAATCAGATCCTTCCATCATATCTTTGTGTCCCATTCACAGGCAACACTCACTACTAACTAGTGACTCACTTGGCTACGATATTTCCAGTGCAGAGAGCTTTGTTAGATGTTGAGCAGAGTTTCTGTTCTGAACCTCTGAAAATTGAATATTTCTGGTAACTTATCCAGCAGACTGGAAGGAAACAACAACAGTGTTTATATTTCAGTCACCGTTAAATGATATTTGTAAAGTGCTTGAAGTTATTTGGATGAAGATATTAATGTGCAGTAGAATGGCAGATGTGTAAGTTTAAAAAAAAACCACTAATAAACCCTCACCATGTTTTGAAAATGTGGGTGTTATAACTCCCCCAGGAAGTATCACTTCTGATAAACAAAGTCAGTTTACTGGAAAAACTGGCACCAACTTCTCAAATGTTTAAAAATAGAAATTTTTTCCAACCTGTGAAAGAAATACATTGATGAGTTTAGAGAATTTATTCATTGGTATAAGCCTGAGTGGGTGTGTTAAGCAGAGAATTCAATGAAAGGGAGCTTACAAGGGGGAGAAAAGTAGGAAAAAAGATTTTTGCATCTATTAGTTCTGAAAGTGGAAAAGTCTGCAAATGTCTTTGCATCTCCTGAGCTTCAGAGTCTGGGTCCGGTTCCATGAGACTACTGCCTTCAGCTGCCGGCTCCTCTGCCTGCTCGTTTTCAGTTCTCTTGTTTCCATAGGGCAGAGGTGTGCAAGTGCCTTTTGGTACTGCTGACGTTGTCGCTCAGCCGTACAACAGCATTGCTTCTCCCTCAGCTGGGCTGAGAGTTAGTCAAGAGCTTGTCATCTATGATCTATGTAAGCACTATGATGGGAACAGTATTGGTCTAGGTGTGGTTGCACAGGAAAGGGCCTGAACTGAGAGAAACCAGCACTGATTAACTCTGTTTAAGCAGCAGGCTAAAAAGTGGCAATCAGGACTATTGAACAGTCTACTTATCCCAGTAAGTGGGCTTGGTTCACAAAAGCTTTGCTTGCCACAGAGGAGCTAAGTTCCTAAAGAACAGACCAGAAAAATATTCACTGATTGAAGTAACCACAAGGAAATGCTGTTGAATGCCAATTTTTCAGGTACCCATGTGTACACTCTGAATGGAACCGATCCAGAAGGAGATCCTGTGACATATGGCCTGGCCTATGAAGCTGGATCAAGACGCTACTTTTCTGTTGACAAGAACCTTGGAAATGTTACGCTGATTGAGGAGCTTGACAGAGAGGTACAGTGAATTGACACCTCTCTGTGTGTTTGTGGAATTTCCTTCAGTTTAATTTGACTTGTGGCTTTGAAGGACAATGACAACTTATTTGCCCCTGAAACATCTAAAGTACTTTGCAATTCTGAGACATTATACTTCACCCACCACGTTGTTTTCCAGTTGACTTGCATCACTGACACAGATTTCAAATCCTCTGGCAGCTGTCTGTCCAGCTTTTGCAAAAAGAGAAAAGTACTTTTTATTCCTATCTTCTGCCATCCATACCCCATCAAGAGCTCAGGTGCAGTTACAGTCCTCTCATCCTCAGACAGGGGACTCTCCCATCATTAGGAGAAAGTAAAGATTTGCATAAGCAGTGTTCCAGGACACTTCTTTAGATCATAGCCCTTTAACCCGTGTGTAACCATGTGGGTTAACGATGTTCACGACAATAGTGGCCTGAAGACAGCCTTATTCTGGGAATGCAGGCACTGAACCCTTCATGTCTCCTTTGCAGAGAAAGGTACACAGTATTAGGAAACACTTCAAAATAGTGTGCTGAGACAGAAGAATTTTGAACCAATACGGAGTACATTTGTAAAATAATACTGATTTTCACTACCACTTGAGAGGACAACAGTGATTCCCAGACCAACCATCTCTTGACAGTAGCCAAAGAAAGTCTAAGGAGCCCTGCAGCTGGAGCCTCTGAAGGGTCTTCCTAGCCTCTGCTGTGATTGCTTTGTGGTATTAGTTGTTACTCTCATCCACCTGATGAGTTGTAGTTAAATTTGCAGTACCTTTTCCAATCAGGGCAAACACCATCTCTCTAACAAAGGAATTTTCTTGGTTTACAGAAGGAAGATGAGATTGAAGTTATTGTCAGTATTTCAGATGGCCTGAGTACAGTAAGTATTTAATTATTCTGTAGCTTGTCAAGTGGTCTGTTCCCACATACATCTTCCTATTTAATTAACTCACAGGAACTATCTCATTTTATCAGAATACATACTCTCATCAGAGTCTTACCTCCTATTTCAGGAGTCACTGAACTCCCAATAACTCAGGTCTCACTCCAGCTCCTTGCTCAGCTGCTTGCGGATAGTTACAACGTGGTGTGACTTAGTGGCCTGCAGAATTACAGCAGCTTCCTATGAAGTTCACTGTTTCTGTATTTTTAGAAAGAGAACATTTTTTTTTAAGATGGATTGTTACATATTAGTAGTATGCATTTGTACAGTCATATTATGCATGCTATTAACCTAATATCATGATATCAAATGTGATATTAATGCATATTGCTGTCTGTCAGGCATCAACTTTTACAATCTTTTATGTATTCTCATAAAATACATCAAGATATCTTTAATGACATAGAGAATATGAAAAACTTGAAAATGAGCCCCAATCTGTAATTTATAAAGTACTCTAAGACTCCTTATTTAGTTTGGAGATATCTGAGTGTTCTCCACAAAGCAAATTATTCTGGATTATGGGATTTTCTGTATTTTCTTTTATATGCTCAGTTTTGGTAGTGCAAAGATATTCTATTACAACATAATTTTTCATTGCCTTTGACTACATTTTAGTAGGCAAATGAACATGTATATGTTGAAAATCAGTTTGAGTCATAAAATGTTCATATTCTACTCCAGGTTTCTGAAAAAGTCAGGATCCTTGTAATGGATGCTAATGATGAAAGCCCGGAGTTCATCAATACACCTTACATAGTCCAAGTCCCAGAGGTTGGTGGAGTTCCTTTGCTTCCTGAAAGTATATTTCAACAGGATGTAAAGAGGAGCTAGTAGGTTTGCAATAAAATAAGATGTGCAGGCCTAACTTCCATTCTTTTGTTTTGGGGTTTGGGTAGATGTTTGACATTCACTGCAAACTTAGGGACTAAGACTGTAGCTACTTAAGGTGGGTTATTTTGAGGGTAAGCTCCAAAATGCAAGTCACTGGGTAGAATTTATATCAGTAAGACTAGGAAGCACTCTTAGCTGAGATTTCTTGCCATTTTTATTCCAAAAATCTTTTCTTCCTTCTTGTTCTTTTCCCGTTTCCTCAATTTTTAATCTCTTCCCTCTTTTCTTTCTGCTCTTTGGTAACCTCAATGCATTTATATTCTTTCTACCATCACTCTTTTTCTGCCTTCTTGCATGCTTATTTTTAATCTCTTCAAACTCACCTGGTTTTCCACTTCTCTGTGGCGCTGGTAACTCCTGGTCACAGAACGCTCCCTCCGGCAGCAGTATCTATAAGATTGAGGCAGTGGACAAAGACACGGGTTCTGGAGGAAGTATCACCTACTTCTTGCAGGTAAGGTATTTCCTGTACCTTCAAAAATAATCTCTCAATTACTAAGATCTCAGAAATCAGGTTAAAAAATGATTTTGAGGTTTGAGCCTGCTACTAGTGTCTATAGGGCCAATTTTGTGCCATGCACAAGAAAACAAGCATTGACAAAATGGAAATTATCTGACTGAGAGCAGCCAAGTGCAGCCCAGCAGGCAGAAGGAGCTGGAGTTGCCACTGGCACTCCTGTGCTTGCCAGCAGGACTCCTCGCCACAGAGCTCTTAGTGACCCTTTCTTTGAGATGACAGAGAGAGCAAGTCTAACTTGTAATCTTGTATGCATATAGGATTTCTAAAGCATGAAATCGCTTTCTTTAGGAAGTAAAATGCACTGGAAACCCAAATGTACCTTTCAGTATAGCAGGCTGGTGCATAATTGAGTCCTGTATCACAGTGCGAAATGTGAGTTACTAAGTCCTCTCACTGACAAAGCCATGCCCACTTGAAACCAGCTTTTCAGATATTGCCCACTGGTGAAGAACAGAAAGGGCTCCGTGTTTAAAGCTGAACTTCTGCATTACAGACCTTCTGCATGTCAGAAGGGCGACTTTTTGCATTATACCCTTCAAGTTCCTTATTGCTGTAAGTAGCTTCATGCAGATTAGCTGCAGTTCCCCTTATTCAAGAGGCAAGGGGGGGGAGAGTGGTGCAAAAACAAACCCCAAAAAACACCCACCAGAACCAGTTTGTTGCAATATTTACTTTAGGTACAAATATGGAAACAAGATGGAAGATACCTACATAGCACTAAAGCTAATCTTGTGAAGAGCTTGGGCATACCACGGAAGAACACCTTGAGTGCCTTGTTGAAATTTAGTTTTGATTTCACCAATTATGATCCATTTAAAATGCAGCATATGCAGGATTCAATTTTGCACAGGGCTTTTTCCAGTAAGCTGGTGGACTATGAAGCCAAGGAACAGCAGTTTCAAAAAATGTTGCCATATTTTTTGGTACAATCTCTGGGAATTCTCCAGTAGTACAGAAAAAAAACTCTCTGAAAGTCTGATGTCGGCAGGTAGCGGCATTTATTGACAAGGCCAGGATTATCTGACAGTGACTATTGTGTGTGGATACCCAAATGGAGGTGTGTTTAGAGACATCTCCAGTCCAGAAGAAGGGAGGGAGACATTTTTTAAGCCTTTTTGGAAGTCAGGTGTCTTTTAGGTTTTATTTGTATATTGCAAAATCGCCAAAGCACCACTCTATTGCTAATAATCTATGCATGCAAACTTCCTGCTTTCTTTTGAGCCAGTAAAACTTTGAAACAGTAAGGGTCAACTCCTCTTTTCGTATTCCTTTTTCCTCATTTTTTTTTCTGTTAAGCCTCTTTCCATGCAATGAACTGTGTTAACCAAAGTTTAAGATTTCACAATAAAATACTAAAAGATTTTAAAAATCTACATTGAAGGTAACTGATTTATTCTGAGTAATGAGATACTTGTGGTTGGTTCATGAATTGTTCATAAACACACAGAGGTGAAATTCATCGAATACATTATTCACCCAAACCATATCATTATTCTAGTCTTTTCTCTCAGCAGATGAAATAAAATATGAATCCCTACGGCAATCTTATTTCCATACCTGTAATCTCTCACTGCTGCTTCTTTTCTTTTCTTCTAGAACATCCATGCTAATAAGTTTACAATAGACCGTCACAGTGGTGTCCTGCGCATCAAAACAGGGGTCACCTTGGACTATGAGAAATCAAGAACACATTTTGTCGTCGTCGTAGCCAAGGTATAAAGCTTTTATCTGAAACTAGACGAGGTAGGGGGTCGTGTTTGAGTAGGACTGATTAGTTCGAATACCAGTGTGACTTAAAGGGTTGCTGAAACATGAAGCATAACATTGATGCAGCAGAGTCACTCCCTCTGTAATATCTGGAGGTGTAGGGGGTAACATGGAAAAGTGAGAGAGGAAAGGTGACTGGTTTCTGCTGCTGAACAACAACATCTGGAGGCACTTAGGAGTGGATTTCCCACATTTTACTCAGGCCCCAGTGCTAGGATAGTGAGCCTGACTGCAGAAGGTCCCCTGTGCGTTTTGAGAGTCACCTAGAAGTGAAGGGTCGGTGTATGCAGCCCTGGCTTCAAGAAGCATCAGCCTTCGGGCAAATGCAGGTGCCCAGGGCTCCCTCCTGCTGTCTGCGCCATGGTCCTACCACAACAAGGGCAAACCCCTGGCAGGCAGGCATGCGGGTCACAGTCGTTAACTGCAGTAAGACACAGGGCACAGCTGGACCCAGTGCAGCACAAGTGATGGACTTCTTGTCTGGAAATATCTGTGGATGTTGCTTTCTTTCAGTTCTCTGCTGCCTTGTGGCAGGAGCTTATTCAAATGGTGCAAATACTGCTGCACATCATTCTCAGCAGTTCTGTGCCTCTGGCAAGGCTGAGGATTCATAACAGGCACTAAAAGTTTATGGATTCTGAAGTAAAGTCTCTCAGGATCCTGTGGGGACCTGTCACACAGACAGACTCTCATGGGTGGAAAGAGGATGATTTTGCTGCTACTTATGGGGACTTTGAGTTTCTCATGTTTTATGAAAAACATATGGATTTTTAAATGCATTTATTTAGTCAGGGTTCATTTGAGGAGAAGTAACAAAATTTGGCTTAAATGCTGCCTTTGGGGCAGTAAGGAGGAAAAAAATGAGCATATATTTTCCAGAAAATGGAATTTTAGAACTGCTACAGCAGACATGCTGAACAATTCGCACTCTTATACACCAGCATGACTACTGACCTCCAGCCGGTGCTCTGAGACTGAGGGTGTTAAAAGCTTCTGAAATTGCGAGTCATCTTTCTAATTGGCTCTGCTGTATCAGTAGCGCAGAGCTGATTGTAGTGAAGTCCCCAGAGACTGTTTCTACACTGTGGCTATCTAACAGTTCTTGGCTGCACAGCTCCTCTGTGCTTTCACTTCATCACACAAGAGTCTCTAGGAGATTATAATCATGTGCACTCTTTAGTTTTCCCCTAGAAGTGTGCTACCTTGCACATCATCTTGTGTTTATGACAAGGCTGTATGGGGGATGAAAAGCTGTAGACCTTAGTCGCTAACTTTTTGCATCAGTTTTTTAGCATTCTTTTTTTCCCAAAAAGCCTTGAATTCCCTGTCCCTTGTGTTGTTGACAAAAGATCATGTATGACTGCCTATATTGGCACAACCACTTTTAATATAAGAAATTACTTCTGAGACATTGGAAGCTGTCTTCCTAAACAGAGAGGGAGCATGACAAATGGGAAAGAGAAGGGAATAGGGCAGCAGAGATGAATCCGTGTGTTGAGAGAGAGGAGGGATTCCTGGGTCCGTACTTCTGAGGGGTCTGTTCTTCTGAAGGCTCATGAGGTGCATGCGATGCCATAAGCTGATTTGCAGACATGTTTCAGCAGAGGGATCTGATGATGACTTCTCTTCTAGGATGGTGGTGGGAAGCTCAGGGGAGACAACAAAGTGTTTTCAGCCACAACAACAGTTACTGTCAATGTGGAGGATGTTCAGGACACTCCTCCCATGTTCATTGGGACGCCCTACTATGGATACGTCTATGAGGATACACTCGCAGTAAGTGCTGGTTTTCACCTGTAGAGGAACAAATGCAGTCTTTTACATCTTAGTTAAGATGACCACAGTCTTTATTGGAAACTGATGCCTAAACTCTGATTTGGCTCCTAGGTGAAAAGAGCTGACCAAATCTCAGACTTCTTCTTGTTGCAAATTTGCCTGCTGCTGTTGTTAAAGTCAAAAAAGGATTCTTCCCATTTATGTTGGTCTAAGCCCAGACAGTGGCTAAGAGCTCTTCTGTAGCTGAGACCTGCAGAGGCACAGCAAGTTGCCAGTCACCTCACCTGAACATATTATGCTAGAAGCCTTTGTGTGTTTGTGTTCTGTGAGGTATCACAGTGCTTTTATTTTCTAACTGATCAGTCTGGTACCAACAGCTGGTTGTGCAAGGTATGGGGAGAGTTTATGCCCAAATGCTCTGATCTCTTTATGATGTCCCATTGACATCACTTGGCAAGAAGCAATCTTGACATCCCCAAAATGCAGAATACTTTCTGCCAACTGATGGCTAGAGAGGCAGAATGGTCCAGGGAGTCCTCCCAGACCTAAAACCTAACAGATAATCAAGCAAGCAGGGATATACTTAGGAGAACCTCTTACAAGTGGGGACACTGCATTTGTCAGCATGTATCTGCTGCTGAAAATACCACTTCATATCTATCGTGGGGACAGAATCCAAGGAGTATACTGAGCTCCTGGCTGTGCCATCACCTCAGAAATGCCTAATGCAGATTTACTTAAAAGGGAGTATACAGCTTAGCAGATTAGTTTATTATATCCACCATGATGCTTTCAGCTACATATTATTCTTGAAGCTGCAAACTAGTGAGTTTTCTCTATATCTAAGCAGTGGCATGATACTGTGTATGGATCAACTTTCACCTTGGTATATAAGACTTAATTAAAATTTTCTTCATCCATAGGATGAGAAATGGTATCTACTCATGAAATTTTCCAACACTGGACTATTGATCCCATTGACGGTGTGACTGCATACTGTTCAACTGAGCTTCCCTTGAGTTTCAGGAAAGATCATGGCTTCACTTTCTGTCCAGAACTCCAATGTACACTGCAGCCCTTGCATGACTGTATATTGCAGTTCAGTGCATAGGCTGTTAGAGTTCAGCGGGCAGAGAAGTAATGCCTGTGTACTTTACAGATGTTTGGAATGAATTATATTAAGTATATTGATTTACTCTGCATAGTTACATATAGATCTTCAAATAACTATCAGGTGCACAAGGGAGTTAATGTTTACCATGGAAATGGGAGTCAACAAATGTTAATTACATCCAGCCTGAGCTCGTAACTGACACCATTATGGTATAATAATGATGGAAGCGTGAATTGGTCCTTCCCAGTGTGGGTTCTGCTATTAGAGTGAACTCAACAGAAAGACACACTAGCGGATTTTAGTGTTGTTTACACCTTTGGTGTTAATATTGTAAACTTCCTTCTTTTCTCCTTGGTGGGGTTGTCAGTATTTACAAGTACTTTGTCACCTTCAAAGGGACTGCGCTGCATTTTGCCCAGCAGGCAGATTTTATTGCAGCTTCCAGCATAAATGATAATAAATACAGTCCTGTATTTCCAGTTGCTCTAACAGAGCCTTGCTCTTGTTTGAAAAATTCACTCAAGGGTTGTCATGAAAATGCTCCCTGTTGCCATTTGTGGTTAACTGACAGCTACGTTAATGTTCCCTGCTTTTGCATCCCCAAACAGTAACAGTAATTTTAGAGGCCTAAATTGCACAGCTCATTGCCACTTGGGTGAGCATTTTAATGCTGACAGTCATCATCCTTCTGAGTTGATAGAAGTAGTCACACAAGCAAATGGTCTCCAGTGCACAAGTTCTGTACATATGGCCCACGGCCATGTGGCTTGCAGAGAAAGAGAGAGAGTGAAGGTTTAAGGACAGTTAAATCACTATCATTTTTACCACAATTTTATGCCCTAAATGTTCTGTGGGCCAAGTTGCTTTGTGTTCCACTGTTTGCTTTTGCTGCCTTTCCAAACTTAATTAGGTAAGACCAAAATAAACCGATGACTCCTCAGCAGCTGCCTGTGTCTCAGCACGCTGTGTGGCCATGGGACACAGCGACGCTGGGAGCCTGCACAGTGACTACCAGAGGGCATCTTGGTAGTGACCCAAACTAAACCTCAGCTCTCAGGTTGATTATTCCAAATCCTCTGTCCAAGTCTGTGGCTCAAGACAGGTGTCTCTGGCCACAGATTCTGACTGCTCCTGGAGCTGGCCATCCCCTGGGGCTGAGGCACCCATGGCCACGTTGTGTCCACAGTGGTTTCGCATCCATGCCCTTGACACTGCCACAGCAGCGGACAGGGAGCAGCCTGTGGGGAGCAGTGCAGTGCTCCTGCTGGTCCTCTGGTCCTCACCCAGTGGGTCCAAAAGAAGGGAGCAGCAGCAGAGGTGTCCCCACTTTATATGGAGGTACAGTGCATGGGCTGTGACGTACTGGGAACAACTGAAACTGTCGATGTGGGAACAACACAGAGCTGGTCCGAGGAGTAGCATTCAGCTCCTGCTCTGCAAAGTCAAGCACTGATTTCTTTTTTTTCTGGCTGGGAGTCAAAGGTCCTTGCTGTGTTTCCTGTGCAGCACAAGCAAAATTCCCTAATCTTCCCCCCAACACTTCACTGCAGAAAGACTTACAGAAGATCAGTTTATTAATATGCAGTTGCAATTTTACTGCTCTCTGATCTCAGTGGACAGACTGTGACTCATTTCTCCCCAGGGCTCTGAGGTCCTTACTGTTGTTGCTCTTGACGGAGACAGAGGAAAGCCTAACAGTATTCATTACTGCATCGTGAATGGTGAGTAGACTTGTCTTGTATGAAATCTGAAGGGCGGTCAAAACTAGATCTGACATTAAATTAGAATGAGATATGCTAGGGTTTAATAAAGCTGAGAGAAACTCTCATGAAATAATGTCAGGTGCCTTGAACAACTCTAGGGCCCTGTCTACCAGAGAACAACCAAGATACAATTCACTGAGTTTTGGTAGCTGCTTCACAGAACTATGCTTGGAGTTGTTAATGTTGCTGATTTGTTAGGCATCAGTAGCCTGCTTGTCATTTCAGAAAATGTAATGGGAGATGCATTTACTGCTACTGAGCATCTCTATGATTTAATCTAGGAGGTGAAAAAATGCATTGAGAGACCCAGAGATGGTATTTAGAGGGATATTTTTATTAATATTTTGATTAAAGTGACTAAACAGTCAAACTTCTGGTTTCTTGGAATAAATTATATTTACCAGTGAAGAGAAGCTGGCTGTATAGTACAGTGGAAGAAAGTAGATGGCATCAGAAGATTAATGCTTTTCATCAGCTATTCTTAGGGTGTCTGTCGCACATCTTTTAATAGCTTAAATGTGAGACTTAGCTGAATTGATGATTCATTAGCTGTTGAAGTCAACAACTTAGCTCAACTAAACTCCAAGCTACAACTTTAGTTCTGTTTGGTTTTCTCTTCCTCCAAAACAAGACTTTCATGGCAACTGGGCACCCCAACTCCCAGGTGTGAGAGATCCCAAAGTTTCATAAGAGAAACGGTAGGACCCGTGCTGAGATTCCTTCTGCTTAATGCAAGGGAATAGATAGAGAAAGGTAAAAGGAAGGTAGAAACATTGAGAAAAAAGGTTGCAGAAGAGGATAGATGGAAAATGAGAAAAGATAAAATGAAAGGTGGAGAATGAGGAGAATGAAAAACAAGTGGGATGAAAATATGCTAGACAAGGGAGAAGCTGAGGAAAGAAAATAAATGAAAGCAGATGAACCAGGGAAAATGTCAAAGGGAAACAAGGTTAATGAGGAAAGATACAAGATTTCCAAAGGAAATAGAGAAGGACCAAAAAGCTGCTATGGGATAAAAAAGCTAAGCGATTAGTTTGAAAATTAAGATGGAAGGGGATGACAGATAAGTAACACAAAATATGACTTAATGAAGAGCAGGCTTTCCTCATGCACATTAACACAGGATTTTGTTAGCATGTAATGGAAAAGAGGGGAAGGGAATATGCTTTTAGTGCATAGAAAGGTGAAGAAATTGGCGAACAAAGGATTACAACAGGTTTCTGCTCCTGCATCTCAGACCCTGGCACTACTGGTGACAAGCTGTTATTCCAGCACCTGCAGGCTGGGTTGTCAAAGGACAAGAAAATACTAACAGCAACTAGAAAATTATTTATTCTTTATAAGCATTTTTTATCTGGGGACTGTGGGATAATTTTAATACTGCAGTCCTCTGAACATGTTATACAAAAGAAGACACATAATGCTACATTCTCTGAGTTACCAGTTTCCTTGTGATAACTAGACAATAACATGAAGTATGGTGGCTTGAAACCACTATTGACTTAAGCTTCTTCTCAGTCAGGATATACTTTCGAGCCCAATGTATCTTAATAATGGACCATTGTGTGATTCTGTTATATCTGTTCAATGTTATGTCTAGTGTACTTCAGTGAAGTTGCTATTGCAGGTATTAGCAAAATGGGATGCTATCGGATAGTTTAAGAATCAGTATTGGAATTCAGTTAGAGAAAAAGAAAAATGACGGAGCTTTCAGGTCATCATTCTTTATTTCTGAAGGCTTGATCTCCTTCATTGTAAGGTTTTTCCTCTCTTTACCTTTCAATGGTAGACTCTGCCACAAAGTGTAGGTTGTGGCCAATACTGTACATGAGGTAGCATGCAGGGGTGCCCATAGCCCCCTGGCAGAGCAGAGCAGGGCCCCCTAAACTGCCAACTCATCCTCTCCCTGGGCACCAGCCTGCTTTTGGCCGTGATGGAGAGATGGGTACAAACATTGAGATGTGACACTGCTGCCTCCCGGCAAGCTGGTTTTAGCACAAATTCACTAGGTCTCAAGGGACTGCAGCCCTGTAACTGATCTTCAGTTCAGATCAATGGAGGTTAACTCAGCAGTAGCAAAATCAGCCTGCAGCCCTGTCCTGCCTGTGTCAGGCAAGAAGCCTGGGTTTTACCTCAGATCCCCCAAAATCCCTTTCTGGTCAGAATAGCCTTGCAAGAGGCTGAGAGTTTTTTAACAACTGAGGGTCGAAGGCCAGAAGATGCTTCTCCAGAGATGCTGCCTGCTGAAAGAGTGACCACGTTTCTTTCAGACAGATTGTCAAACTTCTCACCTTGGCTGGTATTAGTGAGAAATGTTCTTGTTTCTCAGAGACTTAATTATGCATTCGCTAATTAAAATGAAGAATGTCTATTTTTGTGTAAACCAGCATATAAAGAAGACAGCATAATAGAAATGAATACCAAATTTGCACGCCTGGTTGCTGAGACTTGAAGAGAACCTGGCCAGGGTGGGAAGAGTAAAGTGAAGGCAGTTACCCACAGGGGCAAAACTTCTCTGAGCTGTTCCTAGGGGGGGAAACCCTTTTTGGTCCTCATCTGTGTTTTCATCTCACTGTGACCAGGCATAGAAATGCTTCATTTTTGAAAAGTGGCTTCCAATCTACTCAAAGATAAAGTACACATATGGACAAAGATATGGGTAATGAAGTGTATGGTTGATTGCTCATGGTTGTTCAGAAAAAGAAAGTGTGGCATGTAACTAGAGCATCTTGGTCTTATTGCAGGAAGTGAAGGTTCATTTGAAATCAGCAACACAACTGGTGCCATTTCTGTTATAAAAAGCCCAAATCAACTCAAGAAAGAAGTATATGAACTAAAAGTTCAGGTATGTTCTCTGACCACTTGAAGACTGTTGGTGTTAAATGCCATGAGCAGACATGATTGTCTAAAATAGCCCAATTTATAGATGACTTTACCTGTTTTAGAAACTACCCTCCTATATTTGAGCAGAGTGCGAGGCAGTATAAAACAGATCAAACTGCTTTTGTTCCTTGGGATATTTAGTGTCTCAGATTACTTCTTTCACATGAAGTCATCTTGTCCTAATTTTATCTCCGAGTTTACAGTACCAACATCCTTTACAGTATGTAGATAACTGTTCTCTGTGTTTTCAGATTTTATTGCTAAACTGGGAATGTCTTGTAACCTCTGTGTGATGAGACTAGTCTATGATTAGTAATAGGACTGGGGTAAATTGTGCAACGGTGTATCAGTACCCACTCCTGAAGCACTGATCAGCCACATACAAATACTTTCTAACACCTTGATGAGCTAGTATCAGTGACAGGCTGCGTTATTTTAAGCAGTTTCTAAAGACCAAAAGTTTAAAAAGATAGATGTAAATTTTGAAGACTGTATCAATTTTCTTTGGCAAACGCGTATTACAACCATGAGAACTTGTCACAGTAAGGACAATATTGTCTAAAGGCAGCTTTGAGGCCTTGCACACTGCCAGAACCAGTGTAGCATTTCCAAGGGCACTTGCTTGCTGAACCTGGGACATCAACCTGCTTTAGGTGAACCTGCTCTAGCAGGGGGGTTGGACTAGATGATCTCCAGAGGTCACTTCCAACCCCTACCATTCTGTGAATCTGTCATTCTGAGTTCCCATTGTTTGAATTAAACTCAGGCACCATTTCTTCCCCTAATCTCTATGGTTTACCGCAGTCTGCTAGCACTTCCCAGATACAGGATTAGTTAAACCCTTGCAAGCTTGTCTGATCTCCTAGTTATCTCTGGTGACCCAGGGAGACCCAGAGCTCGTACAGGCTACAAAATCTGCCTGAGGAACCAAAACAGTATTGTATTACCCAGCATAGGCAGTGACAGGCATCTCAGTTACCAGACTAGCATCTTCAGAGAAATTTATCAGTCTAGTGCTGATGGTTTTGAACCCTTTGAGCAAAAAAACATGTTAGAGATAGCTGTTTTGTTACAGAAAACACCAGCTGAAGTTTTTGTCCTGACAGAAGAAACATCTTAGATTCAATCCAGTAAATCAAGCTCATACTGAAATCGTTGAAACCCAATCAGATTCGATCTCTCAGTTCAGAAAAATGCCAACCCGGTTTGCTTGTCTGTTCAATCTATATCCAGCTTAAATTAACTCTTCTAGATAGCAAAGCAGAATTGTAAATCAGAGACTATATCTCAAAAAAGTGTATATTTTTTCTTTTTCAAATATTTACCTAAATACTGCAAGTACGGTTTTTCTCACAGTTTTCAAGGCTGCAGTCCTTGCAGCAATGTGAAAATAAACCACCTGTGGTACCAGAGCAAATTTAAAGATTGTCTTCCTTTTCTATTTTGTCAATACTTTAGGCAAGCAATTATCTTGCCTCTATTAGATTATCTGTCTTGAGAGAGCTGTTTTCACCTCGGGTGAGGTACTAAGCTCACAAAATGAGGAGGAGAATTTTTTCACTGAGGCTTTATTTGGACTGGTTTATTACCATAATCTTCTAATCATCATAAATTTCAGTGTGAAATGGACTGAGATTTCTAGAGAAATATAAGGCTGTGAATCTTCATATAAGTTAAGGTGCTAGGGTGATCAATGCCTAAACAGGGAACTGGGGAAAGAGAGCATTCCCTCATCATTCTTCTCTCTCCTGCCTGCTGCAGGCATCAGAAGTCAGTCAGGAAGGTGATGTCTCAGTTTATGCTTTTGCCATGGTGACTATACGGGTGGTTGACCTCAACAACCATCCACCAACGTTCTATGGAGAAAATGGTCCCCAGAACAGATTTGAACTGACCATGTACGAGCACCCCCCAGAGGGTGAAATCTTGAGGGGATTGAAGATTACAGTCAATGATTCAGACCAGGTAAGTGGAAACTCTGTGAACTCAGTTTTCCTGCCCTATTTTCCCAAAGATTAGAAAGAGCTCTCAGATGGGACATGGTTCTTTCAAGAACTCAGCTATTTTGCCCACACTCCCCAAAAGCCTAGGGCAGACAGAGTGGTTGTAGGATCCATTACCACAGAGAGCTCAGACCCAGCAGTACACTTTTTTGTCATATACTGTTGTGTTGGTGAGAAGGGTGTAGCCCAGTTCTTGTGTCAGCTGAAGTTGAACAGTCCTTATGAACTTCCCCTGACTACTGGTTGTGTTCAGTTGTTGTCAGTGTAATGTCCGATAATGTACTCCCTGTGGAGATTTACTTAGAGCTTCCAGCCACTTTATTAACTAACTGCAAGTCTGTACCTTCTCAGCCTCTGCTAGAAACAATGCAGTCTGTACCCTTACATTGGTTTTATTACAATATGTTACCCTTCTGGCCCTTATGTTACAGCCAGAGTCTGCAATGCATGCTTTGATAAACCATTCCCACTGAAGTGATATTTTTAGGTAATCTTAAAAATTATGCCAGAGCGAAACTAACTCTAACCAGGTAAAGGAAAAGGAAAGAAGACTCCATCTGTCTCAGCCTGATATCTAATCAGCCTGTAATGCTCATAGATACTATGGAGATGGTAGCCATAGGGATCCCTAAGTTAAATACCGTATGAATGGCATCCATCTGAGTTATCTTGAGGTTAGGCAGTGACAAGAGAAAAGCTTAATGCATCTGAGAACTGTGTTGCTCTTATATAACGGTGCTCACTATTGTGCTGTTTTGACTGTATTGTACTCTATCAAACCCACAAGCTTCTCCCCCCTCCCTCCTGCTGCTCTGCAGCAAGCAGATAAATGACTGCTTTCAAAGCAGTGCTGCATCTATCCTGCTATTGTCACAGGAGATGCTGCTGCAGAAGGAAAGAAACAAAACCCATCTCTTCTATTTAGAGACAAAATATATATGTATCGTATGTAGGCTGACAAATTATTCAGACTGCACGTTAGGCTATAAAGTAAGCAGAAAACATTGCTAAATACAGTGTATAGATTTCTCAAGAAGCTTCCTAGTACAGTGTTAAGACATCACTCTAGAGAGGTTGGGTTACTTTTCTTTTAAGGCAAAGAATGCAATGCTTTCCCTTCTGTACAAGAGGACTATATAAAGAAGAAAATTAAACATAACATCTGTTTCTGTCACAACAATTAGTGATTCTCTTTTCTGAGAGAGTGGATGGTACAGGTGAGGAGGAGGAAGCTGTGGGCAAGGTCTGTTTTAGGAATACAGTTTGATGGAAATGCCATCTTTACTTGCAAGAATATTATGCAGAAATTTCTCCCCCAGCCCTCTTCATCTGACAGACACAGCTTAGGGCTCAGTGCTGTGGTTCCTTCAGTCATTCCTATGTACCATGGCTGCCTGCTTGAAGACGTGCAACAGCTTGGCTTGCCCTGAGCAGATCTGGGTTTGGTGGACATCACTGTCAGAAATCACTCACTGCCATTGGAGGGAGGCAGCTCTCTCCCCACCCCATGCCACCATCCCTCCAGTTATGTACAGTCCCAAATGCAGAGGACTTTGTACGGTCAGACAGTGCACTTTCCCCATCAGCACTATTTTGCATAGTCCAGCACCTCTGGCTTTGTGTATTTGGCTTTACTACCCAGCAAAAGAGAGCCTGCTGTCATCTGTGTAGCTGTGGGGGTTTGTATGACCAAATGCAAACCATGGAGTTCGGATCCAAGATCATTCTGGTTCCCCCGGGGGACTACTGCTGAATACTTTTCCTCTTGGCATGAGCTACAGTTGCAGCTAGAACTGCTCATAACAAGTCTTCCAGGAATACAGCTGAAAGTAGTGTTATCCTGTACAAAAGTTGCTATTAGAAATTCTCCATCTCAAGATTCACACTAGAGGGAGAGCATGGCACTAGCCAGCAGTGAATCTGGCTGGTTGTCACAGTGTAATTGTGACCTTGTTTCAGAGATTGGTGAACTCAAGACTGTTGGTTAAATGGACTCAGCTCATTTTCACACCTTCCTGGTAAGGCAGAAGTATGAGAATCCCCATTTCATATTTTCTCTTCCATGCTCCAGTTTGGTTTAAAAGAATTGTTCTGTCCATCTGTCTCTGGCTCACCTTCTCAATTCACATACAAGTGGTGGTAACCTAGATATTGCTGCTTCCCATGTTCTCTCTGGCTAGAAGGTTTATCTGTATTATGGGATTTGGCTTCTCACTTCACCTGTAGCTGTCAAATGTGTGCCATATTTTACCCTGCACAAGCGAAGCTCCTCTCTCCTCCCAAGTCCCTCAATTTCCAAAAGGTTTAGTGTCTGTAACTCTGGGCTAGCTGACCTGGGCAGTTCAGTTGTCTTTCCTTGGCGGGAACCAGGAGGAGGGAGGACTTGCCTGCTGATGTGCACGTGGTGTCATCTCTCTCGCTTGCACTAGCTCACGGTGTGTGGTACGAAGCCCAGGGCTGCTTGCCATGGGAGTCCCTCTCTTAGCCAGGCCTGCTGCAGGGTTTTTCCATTATCACTGAAAGAATAACCAAGCTTGTCAATCTATTTTAGGAAAAGCTGTGTCTGTCTTGTGACCAGGGCTGGAGGGATTATATAGCTAAGCTTCTTAGCAGCCTCTTGCCCAGGGGATGGAGAGCAGAGGGCTCTAAGCAGTAAGACTAATTCTAATTTTATACAGTGTGAAGAAACAGAGACACTCTAGGCTGTAAGAAATGCATCACTCACTGAAAACAATGCTGTGTCTGCTTTTCTTCACAGGGAGCCAATGCTAAATTCAACCTCCGTCTTGTTGGACCTGGTGGCATCTTCCGAGTGGTTCCCCAAACTGTCCTGAATGAGGCTCAGGTTACAGTAATTGTGGAAAATTCTGCTGCTATTGACTATGAAAAATTCAAGGTGTTAACCTTCAAGGTACTTCTGCTTTCCAGGTCCTCTCTGCCTGTGTATATGATATGCGTGTGATGGCTTATGTATCTGATGGGATTTAGCTTCTTAATCCGCCTGAATCTGTCTGGTGCGTTGTCAGTGACATTATATTCCATGTAAGGGAAACTAATTTCTGCTCCCGGTTCATCAGCTTCCCAAGTTTTAATGGATGCATCTGTGGACTAATGTAGTCTGGTCAGTGCAAAATGTTGAGTGAAAACTGCACATGTTGGTGGCTCTGACTCATTCTAGACTGAACGCTAAGGATGTTAGTTATGCTTTTACAATGACAAGTTCACAGGATGAAATCCTAATTTCTCTGCAGCCAGAACTTTACCTGCTTAGCCCTAAGTAATTTGGTTCACGATCATGCTTGACACGAATGACACGAATGTTGTCATGCTGAAGACCCCAGCTGACCGTAAGATTTCCCACAATTGCTCACTGCATTTGTCAGACTGTATCTATCTATGGCCTTTTGCAGGCTGATCTGAGGCTATCTCACCCATGCCTCAAGGCAGCCATACAAGAACCAGCTTTCCTCCAAAAGCTGTACCCTTGGATTATCACCTTCCCTGATGGATTCATTGGCTCATCAACAAGATAATTAAGCAGTCTTGTTTTGTGTCAGCTGCTTCTGAATGTGTGTATAGATGGCTCAGATCTGACTGCAAAGAATAGCATAGACAATCCTTGTAATAATTTTTTAAAAATTACCAAAACTATCTAGATGAGTATTGACATATGCTAGTTTTGGTTTTGTGCAGAAAGTGGCATTTTTTGCACAGTCCAGAAGCCAACTTCCTGGATTTTGTTCTCATCCTTGCTACATGCTTTGCTTTGTGCCCTTAGCAAGTCATTTCACTGCAGTATGCTTCATGTCTCCTCTTGTAATGTTCCTTAGTCATTTTGAGCTTCGGAGGTTATAGATGCTACAAAAATATGAGGCATCATTACTGTATTAAAATGGAAGGTTCTGAAAGGGCTATAAAGTGCTACCGAAACTAATTATAATAAGCGCACATTTATTCAGGTTAAACTACCAAAAGACCAGTAAAGAAGTTACACATGGGCTCCTCATGAATACTAATAGAAATCAAGGTAGTTAATGTGATTTCCATAAACACTGAAAGATTTAATTACCAGGGAAAAGGATATATATTATTTTAGTTTAAGCAGTTATTCACTTTTTTTTAAATGAAATTATTTCTACCGGAGAAAGACCATAAGGCTTTGCTAAAAATGCGGAGCCTTTGTCTAGATTCCAAATGAAGAAGGCGCAGCTGTATGATATGGTAGTAATATATAGCAGCAAATACTTTATAAAGACCTCATTGCCATCTCCATTTCTCTGAAAAGTTCAAATCGCTTCCCACCCAGTTTTAGTTGCCAACGTAGACATTCTGGTTAGAATTTTGAATTATTTTTTATTTCTATTTAACATATATCTCACTGCAGCTTTGAGAAGCTATTTTCAGAGTTTGTTGGGTTTTTTTTCTGTAAGCAATGATCCCTCTCCTCTGGTTTGTTATTGAACAGTGACATGCCAGAGAGGAATTAAAGCTAATTTGACTGGGAAGTGCACTAAAATCTACCTGAAGCAAAGGCTACTAGAGAAACATCTATCTCCCTTTTAGGGATGACACTTCAATGTAGTTGGTAGTCAGGAACTCCCTCATTTTCAGCTGTCCAAGAGCTAGAGTGGGTTTCCCAAGGTATGGCAGCTGTGGTAGATTGTACTCCTCCAGCCTGGCCTCTTAGATCTCAAGTTCCTACGCCACAGGATCCAGATGTTGCTGTCCCACCTTGTCATGGCCTGAAATGCTTTGGGGGCCAAACTGGGGATGAAGCTGCAATTACCTTTAGTTGCCAAAATCAAACTCTGTTTTAAAAATTTACCTGCCACTGTTAAGATTACATCTCAGTTTGCTCTTCTGGCACCTGTTGATGTGCAGTCCTGTAAAGTAATGGTTTTATGCTATTTTTTTCTTTCTCTGCATAAAACAAACAATACAACTCTGCATAAGACATTGCAGACAAGTAAGCTGACAAAAATCCTTCCCTGAAGGAGGACGTTGTCAGCATGTTGACATAGCTGGACTATGGCTGTGAAAAGGAAAGGGAATAAAAAATAGATGTAGAAAACCAAGTGAAAATACTAAGCCCTCATAAGATTCTCTAAGATGGGCTGATAACAGCAGCAAAGATTATTTCATTGCAGATGTTATAATTTAGTTACAGCTCCACATGCACAATAAGCAATAAGATTTTATCTCCATGCTGCTTTCGAAGCTGAGGTTACTCATAAGCAAGTTTTTGCTGATGTTTGTATGCCTGTCCCTTCAAAACTTTCTTTTCCTGTAATATCATCCGAGACTCCCAAACACAAAAGTTAGCACAGAGATGCAGTGACCAAACTCCCCTTTTCGAGCAGATGTGTCCTGTAGTAATTATAAGCAATCCTTCAAGATTAGTGTCTTCAATAAACCCCTTCACTGCTTATTTCCAACCATTGTAACTGTTCACATAGTGCGAACAGCCCCAGAAGATAACACTGAGGTAGCCTTTTCCCTGTCTGCTTCAACTACACCCCTGCCTCCACAAACCCTGCTGCCTCCAGGTGCTACAAACATCTCCAAATCTAGCAGAGCAGGGACTTGAACTCTGCGTGTGCCCCGGGTCAGCCAGTGGTGCAACTGCTGGTGTGCATCGCATGCTGCCTGTCCCATGGGGAGCCATGACCTGGCAGAAGAGGGCCCAGCAGTGGCATGGGAAGGATGAGCTCCCACAGCTCTTGTCTCAGTTGCACCGACGGAGCGGGGGACACTGTGCCAGCTCTGCTCCACCTTCCAAAGCTCAAAGCTCACTTAGGCATTCACCCTCTTTGAAGGAGCTCCTGGGACATACGTCTACTGCAAATTAAAGTCCACACAGCTGAGCCTTTCATATCTCAGTTAAATGTCCTCCTCGCTAGTCTATTAGTGGTGTGCTGTCCTCAGTAGGTTTCTAGAGCCCCCCTGCTTTGTGTTAACTAGGTATCTGCTCAAGCATGGAAATCAAATGGCTGACCATTTCTCAGTGTGTTAGTAATTTGAGTTCAGCTCCTACAGAGCCCAAGACTGATGTCCTAGTGCTGATTCTGTGTGATGTAGCCACCCATCAGGGACCAGACACCGAGGCTAGAGGCTGTGAAGGGCTTGGTGTCTCTCAGTACCTGTTGCTGAAACTGCTCTTTCTTGCTCAGTCACACACCACCTGAGCAATAGGCTTGCTGCTCTACCAGCAGAGACTTCCTACTGACATTCTCCTAATCTACTGAGGAGCAAACAGAGACAACAGTAGAAACACTGCTGCTTTTTTTGTGTTAGACTAAGAATAAGAGGAAAAGTTTGAGGCTTTGGAGGTGGCTTACCAAATACTTGCTCAGGTCTGTTCGCAAGCAGGGATCTGAGAGCTCCCTGCTGCCTCCTGGGAACTACCACGCACCAGAAACCTGGGTTATCCTCTTCCTTCTCTGTGGTGGCTACCCTTCCCTGCAACTATTAAGGGGCAATGTGAGAGACCAGCTTGCTAACCCAACAGCGCCATCCCTTAGCTGAGGGATGAGATAGATGTGCTAGTGTTAAGCTCTGCTCACAGCCAGCCACGTCCATGCTGCTGGCTTCTCCCTATCCCTGGCCTTGCCTGCTCTGCATGGTTGCCTGCTCTTTCAGATGAGTAGAGTTATGAGAACATGTTAAGCCAGAGCTCCCTATTTGTCCTCAGAGACACTGAGTCAATTCAGAAGTCCCAGTGGGTATCTGATAAAGTCCTAATGAGCATGAGACAGCAAGGGGAGAGTCCCATGAAGCCCGGTGGTAGGAGTTCTCACAAAATTTGTGAAATGGGATTCTGCTGTACATGCCTGAGCCCTGACTGTCCTGCATTTTGGATGGGGGTACTGCTGCTTCCAGACATCCATTCTCTCATCTCTTTACCCTGTTTGGTGCAGTTTATCACCCTGAGTTCTTTCCTGATGAAGAATTTATGCTTCCTCTGCAAAGGATCATGATTCAATTTACATCATTATTCAAGAACTGCCCAGGGATGAGTCTTTGCTTACTTCTCTTCTGTCTTTCTTGACCTGTGTTGGTTAGTTATGACCAACCACATCTGTCACATGAAGTCTAATACATATACACAGGTTTGAATTCTGCTTTCCACAGCTTGATTGCCCATTGCAAGCATGCATAAACATGCCTAGGCTGTGCACTGACCTAGTTCATAATATGCCTCTTTTTGAGCTGTCTGGTTCAACCAGACTAAAGTACACCAATGGGCCATGGGAAGTGAAAGGAAGCTCCTTTAAGAAGTAATAATGGGCTTTCCAGGCTGTCCAGGGAAGTGGTGAAGTCACCATCCCTGGAGGTGTTCAAAAGACATGTAGATGTGGCGCTTCAGGATATGGTTTAGTAGGCATGGTGGTGTTGGGCTGATGGTTAGACCTGATGATCTCAGAGGTCTTTTCCAGCTTTAATGATTCTATGATTCTGTAATAGCTGCTTTGTAGTAATTTCCTTGTTTTCTCTTCTTAGCTTCTTGCAATAGAGGTGAACACACCAGAGAAGTTCAGCTCAACAGCTGATGTAATGATACGCTTGCTGGATACCAATGACAATGTCCCAAAGTTCTCCTCTGACTACTACATTGCCAGGATCCCCGAGAACTCCCCAGGGGGCTCAAATGTAGTTGCTGTTACAGTAAGTTTTATTCATTTCTTAAGAAATGCACTCTTTTCTAGGTGTCTATGGAGACAGTTCAACTACCTTTAAAATAGTGGAAAGAGGCAAGTAGCAAATCTTACTCACCATTCAGCATCTGGGCTGAACTCCAGTTCCTTTCCAGAATCAACAGAAAAACCCCAGTTCTGATAAAATGAAGTTTTAGGCAAACATTTTCAGAACAAATTTACTTTAGTTTTTAATTAAAGGCCATCTGCTTTTAACTCAAATCACATGGTCTGTGAGTAGTAAGAAAACCCCAGTCAAATGAGTGTCCAGCAGGAGGATTTGGTTATGACTAAGTGGAACTGGATTTACTGAATTTGCTTGCTTGAGTACAAAGTAAACAAGATGGCTACTTAGTAGGTATTAGTCTCCTCGTCCTGGGAGGAATCTGGGTGCTAAATGCATAATTAGACAGTTAATGAAGGCAAGAATAGAATATTAAAGTGCTTAGAGCTGGGACAGAAACATCCCTACGTAAGTATCTTCTCACAGTGGTAAAAATATGCCTATAGATTTTCCAGTATCTCAGATTTTCATAGAAGGTCAGGTTATTACACGGGCCCTATGTGCTGGAGAAGCATTTCTAGCCATTGATGTGAGCATTCTCTTTAATGCAGCTGCTAGGGTGGGAGATGGATTTCATGTCACAAAGAGAAAGCCGCTGGCCACATGGGGCTCAGTGGGTGATGCAAGTCACCTTGCAGAGGCCTCACAGGTAAAAATGATAGAGGCAGGTTGCCAGAGATCTTCAGCACAGGCAAGTTAAGTAAAGCACAGTCTGCAAGTAAAAAAGAAAATTAAATAATCAGAATAATAACGTGCTGAAGGCAATTTTTAGAGATGGCAGAATGAAAGATGAAGTGGAACATAACCAATAACAAAACAGTTATTAGAGGAAATTAATAGGAAAGCTGTGGAAAATGGAGACTTCTAAACATCACTGTCTTTGCAGCAAGAGCAGACATTCTAGGAGGTGGATAGCAAAAGGAAAATACATTTTTTAAAGTGTGGAAAAGCAACAAAACTAGCCATTCTGAGCCAAGGTGAACAGGACAGCATAGCTGAGGAGTAACATTTACTGTCATGTGCTGCTAACTCAGTGCTTTACCCAGATTCACAAATACACTTCACAAACTGAGATACTCCAAGTACTCAGGATGGCAATTCTGGCAGAAGTCCCAGATGTGCAAAATATTTTAGGAAAAGGTAGGCAGTCCTAAAGTGGACTGAGATCATAATTACGGGGTGAGAGAATCTGAGAAGCTCATGTCGAAGAACTAAAAAACACATATCAGCAGGGCTGCAGGAGTGTTATGTTAACCATGCAGGTATCAAAGACATTGTTTTAGTTTTCAAATATTTATACAGGAAGCTGAATGAATCAACCACTGCTGCCATGAATTTTTGTGGCCAGATACAACAGTATAATATAACACCTCTGTGGTCGGTTGACCTTGGTCAGGTACCCACCAAGCTGCCTTATCACTCCCTTCCTCAGCAGGACAGGGTGGGGAGAAAATAAGATGGAAAAAAACCTCATGGATCAAGATAAAGGCAGTTTAATAAAGCAAAAGCAAAAGCTACATGCAGAAACAAAGGAAAAACAAAAGATTTTTTCTCTCTACTTCCCATCAGCAGGCAATGTCCAGCCAGGAAGTAGGGCTTCAGTACGCGTAGCAGTTGCTATGAAAGACGAATGTCATAATAACGAATGCTCCCCCTCCTTCTCCTTTCTCTTAGCTTTTATTGCTGAGCTGACCTCATATGGTATGGAATATCCCTTTGATCAGTTTGGGTCAGCTGTCCTGGCTATGTCCCCTCTCACGATCTCGCCCACCCGCAGCCCACTGCTGGGAGGTGGAGGGAGGATGATGGAGAGACAGCTTTGATGCTGTGGGAGCACTGCTCAGCAGTAGCCAAAACACCGGTGTTATCAACACCTTTCTAGCACAGCTCTATGAGAGCTGCTATGAGGAAAATTAACTCCATCTCAGCCAGACACCTTCTCAGAGCTATCAGAGGAGCGGGAGTTTACAGAAATAGCTGCCACCAAGTCAACAGCTTTCCTAATCGTGAGCTATGAAAGGAAGCCAGCAGGAGCCCAGAACAAAGATATCATCTGATGTCGTATCTGCATTACTAAAAACCACGCAGGCACAAGTGTGATTAAAAGATAAACAAAGCTGAAATATTGTGTATAGATAAAATATTTGTTATTCATTACATTAAATTGGATCAGTTAAACAAGCAGAGGCTTAAAAGTACTCTATATAAAGTAGATAGTTTTGTTTAGGGAACAGACATTAATATTTAACTGATAATTAGGAAGACTTGAGAGTGGGCAGTTTGCACGCGTCGTTGAGATCAGCTTCATCTCTACTGAAGGAAGGATGTGTTAAATGTCAATGGATGGAGCCATCTAGTGGCTTTCCTCCTGCTAAAGCATCTGGACACCAGCCTGGCCAGGAGACAGGCAGCGTCTTAGCAGCTTCCCTGGGACAGCCAGTGGCATTTCCTTGTGTTAGATTTTGCAGTTTTATAGGTGCACGTTTGTGTATGAGATCGCCCCCACCCCCACTAAAATGATAAAAAAGGGGAAAAGATGAAAAAAAAATGGCAAAAAGAGGAAAAACATTTGGGTTGTGACATGGCCTGTTGTTAAGAGAAAAATGAAACATTTGTTTTTGCAATTTTTTAAAGGATAACTCTCTTATTTTCTTTTCTTAAGGCTACAGATCCAGATTCAGGGCTTTGGGGAGAAATCAAGTACTCTATCTATGGAACAGGAGCAGATCTGTAAGTGAAAAAAAAAGAAAACTACATAACCTCTAAGCAGAGTTTTAAAAGAATATTAAAAAAAACAACAAACACCAAACAAAACAGGCTCATTCTTGACCTGCTAATTTCCAAGGACATTTGTGCCATGTTCTTTGTGAGTCCTGTGAAAACAACAACAGAAAAACTAGTGAGATCATTAAACATCTGCTTCATGAACTCACGGAATTTTACCCACAGGCCCCCAAAGAGACATAAGGCAGCTGAAGTACCGATACACAAGATCTGTTCAATCACCGTTTGAAAAATGCTTGTAAGAGAAAGAGGAAGTTTTGGTCTAGTTGCTATGAAAAGTCAGTTCTGGAGAAGAAAAACATCCCTTGCTCTTTCCCCTTCCCTTTCCATGTAGATGTACAAACAGTTCAGTTTCAACTCTTGTCAAAATAAATCAAAGACCACAGGAGTTTCAAAAAGATAAACTTTAGCTTTAGAGGCCAGCTGCATTGGGTGTTCAAAGAATTTCACATAATTCAACCTAATAGTCCTACATCCAGGAAGAAGGGAATCTGATGCTTAGTTGAATTTCTAATGATGCCTAGCTCCCTCTCCCTGTCTTTGGGGATAGTGCAGGGGTAAGAATATCTTGAAACACTGGTTTCTCCCACTTTGTTTCCATCCCAGCAGTTGCCCAGGCCCGTTGGTTGGGGCTCCCATCACTGACCATCACAGTTACTCCTGCTGCAGGGCAGAATACTGGAAATGAATGGGCTTTTCAGGCACTCATCCCCAGAATCCGTTTTTCTCCATGCATTATCCACCTGGAGTTAAAGCTGAAATCTTCTTGTTAAGGTGAAAGCTGTTTAGCAGGCACAATCAAAGTCCAAAATCCAAGATGTTAAGGGTGAATCTCTTCTGTAGCCAGAAGGGTACACATATGGGAGCATTTCTAGGATGGATTATTTTGAGCTCTTCACTAAGTCCTTAAGCTAGCTGCTAACTGCACAGAGGCAAGTAGGCAAAGGTCATGTCGTACAGGCAGACCTCTTAGGTTTAAAATGTAGCAGCTGGTGCAAAGAAGCTTGTGAAGGTTGTTGGTGAAGGATTTGGGAAAAAAAATGTGAGTGAAACTTTATTCTGATTGGAGTTATGAGGATGCTCAGACTCACAGTGCTTTTGCTGTTGAGTGAGGAAATTAAGCTGTGAAGACTTTTCTTTTCCTTCTTAGGTACTTTCTTTTTCTTTTCCTTGTGCCAGAATGCCATGGCTCTGCAAGGCTGTATTGATTTCCTAGCCCTGGAACCCCCAGATCTGTTGAACACACAGTTTGATGCAGATTTAAGAGTTTCAATTAGAAGCAGGATTTTTTCTGTCTGAGGGATTACATCAATGGATATGCAGTTGCATTGGCAGAAGGATAAGTTGTACTGAAGTAAAAGGAATAGTGATAACTGCTAAAGATAAAACCATTATGCTGGTAATCCTACACCCAAGATGCAAGTGGGAGTGGAGTACTGTAATCTCTTCACAAGTCAGTGCTTCTATTCTTCCACTAATATAAGGGTTATGAGAGTCCCCTCTGCACGGTTAGGCTGGGTTGGGTGCTGAGGAGTCACTCAGGACAGGCACTGTCTCCTACCAAGAGTTTCCAGCTCTTTCCACCTCCAGGTCTTGGCTTTCATCAAGACTTCTATTTGTATTTAACAGGGTAATGAAAACAATTAAAGATTCTGGTTTAAGTGCCCATTTTATAATCACACTCAATTGTGCTCACAGTTGGAATACAAAAAATATTTTGTTATCCTGTGCATTAATTAAAGGGTACATAAAGCCTTCCCTTTGTTAAAAGCCCTACTGCTTGGAGCCTACATTGGCAGTCCATTTTAAAAAGACACTGTGCTGGTATTTTGTCTATAAATTCAAGCTTTTGGCTGACACTTTTGACAGTGTCTCAGTAATTACAAATATGTAGAACTGAACTCACTACAGATAAATCTGAACACCCACTCCATCCCAGTGCCAGTCTATAGAAAAGTCATTACTTTTGGAGGAGATAATTTGCCCTGCACTTTGGGGGATTTCGGAGCAGCCATTTTTCTTACCCACTCTGATAAATGAGCTTAGATATGATATGCAACATGTTTTCCTTAGCTGTTGAGGTGATATCAATCAATCTTAATTAATGCAAGACATGATCTAATGCATTGTACTTATAAAATGAAAAAAATAGGCAGTCTCTTAATGTTTTCATGCAAAGAAATCACTGTGGGAGAAGGCCATCACATTGAGCATTTACAGAGGAAAAAGACACTAAAAGAAAATGAAGCTAAAATGGCTAATGCACAATAGATAGAAAAACACCAGTCACTGGTGGTTCTCTGGTTTTCAAGCCTAAGGGAACTAGTCAAAAGTAAATAGAGTGAATGATTTGGAAGCATCAGCCAGACAGGAGTTAGGTGAAGAGCATCAATCTTTGGGCACAGCATTTCAATGCTTAGACCCCACCTTTGCCCCAGGCTGTAAACACACTTTAAGTGACAAAAACCCCAAAAGTCTTTCCATGCTTCTTTTCCAGGTTCCTAATCCACCCATCAACAGGTATAATTTACACCCAGCCCTGGGCTGTATTAGATGCTGAAGTGAACTCCAAGTACAATTTCTATGTGAAGGCAGAGGACACAGATGGGAAGTACAGCTTGGCTGAAGTGTTTATCACCGTGCTAGATGTCAATGACCACTCTCCAGAGTTCAATGAAAACATCCAGGAAAAGACGATGATCATTGGGTCACCGGTGAAGATAGAGGTGAGAGATGACACAGCGTGTCACAAAGCAGAGTGCTTTGGAAAAACCCCAGCTCTGCTGTTTATTGCTCAGAGATCATGACAAATGCCTGAAAGTTGGCTTTTCTTAGGGCTTTATTTTGTACATCCGTTTGTATGTAACAAATGGATTAAAGCGTGGAATGATAGTATTCATAGACTGCTGAGAAGGAGAAATAAGTAGGCAAAAGATAAATTTCTGTTACAGTATTTGAACCATCAGCTGGTGGAGGATTCTGGATTATGCAGTGATCATAAGAAGCCCAAATAAGATGAGTGAATGAAAGTACAGGGTTTTGAATACTTAACCTTCCTGCCACGCCGTTGTGCTCAACCACACAACTTCTTTCCCCTCACTTTGCAGAACCGTATTCATTGATCCAGTGTGGAGCAGGAGGTTAAAAAAAAAATGCAATAACAATTCTCAGGCAAAGGAGCAGAACATCCTATGTTACACATATTTGAATGCGTATAGTGAAGCCTGATTAGACAACATATTAGTAGAATAAATACCACAGCACAGAAATTAAGGCATCTATAGCTTATAGTGTGGAGCTAATCCCATTGTTCTCTATTCACTTCACATTTGTTCCCGATGCTGTGTGAGACACTCCCCAGCAGTGCACCATTTGCATTCTACAAATAGGTTACAGTTCAATTTTTCCTCTGATTTTATTTAATCTCAAATAGAAATCACTTAGAGAAAAACAACTCTAGTCCTGCTGTTTTTCACTAGAAAATGTAGTATAGCTGATACCAGAAAAGGGGAAATTGTTTCCAAGATGAAACAAAAACAGCCCAGTCATCTCACAGCATGGGTATTATCAGAAGTGATTGCTCAGAAACTTATAGAGTTTTGTCTTCAGGCAAAGATACAAACAATAACATCTTTGTTCTTTACACTTCCCTTACCAGGCTATAGATCAAGATGCAGAAGAACCCAACAACATTGTGGATTATTCCATCATGCAAGCAGATCCAGCCAATGTGTTTGATATAGACCAAAGCACTGGGGAAATCAAGCTGAAATCCTATATCCGTTCCCTCGACATCATCCACAACATCACAAAGAACAAAGACTGCATATGGTCACTGGTGGTGCAGGCCAAAGACCGAGGCTCCCCATCCTTCAGTACCACGGCAGTTCTGAAGATTGATATCACAGAAGAGGTAAGCAAACATTATGGGAGAATCTTTATGTGAGACCCTTGAGAGGCACCAAAGAGTAGTCACTGCTTTCTCTGTTTCTGAGACTACTTTAAAAATGCTTCAACAGTTCAAATCAATAGCCAAAAAGTTGCCAGCCATTGCTTTCCTTTTTTGGTAGCTCAGGTTTGTAGAGTGTTTCTAGACCCTTGTGGTGATGCTGGACGTAAAAGATATTTTGATGGGAGAGATTGCAAAGGTATAAAGACAGGAGAATAATGTGGCTGGGAGATGAGTTTCTTGCATCTGATTGTTAGAAACAGATGCAAATTAAGGACTATAGATTCCTGACAGTAAAGGTAAATCCTGACTGCTATGATTCTGACTTTTTGTTTTCATTCAGAAGAAGAAGACAGTCTTTCTCCTCTACAAAAGTGAGTGGAAAGTAGCTGAGGACAGAGTGAAATATATCAGACCAGTTTTGCAAATCACCATATGAGACATAGGAAAAGTGAGAAAATTTTATAGAGAGCTTTATAGTACATAGAATTTTGGATGTAAGTTTAATAATTGCAGTACTATTAACAGGCAAAACAAGAATACTCTAAAAGATAGCACATGTAGGTTGAAAGTTTCCTGTTAGGCTGACTTTTACATCAACCAAAGAACAAGCGGTGATCTATGGTGAGCAGCACATGCTTGCATAATTCTTATTTATTGTAACTGCCTTGCCAAGCCTTTAAGTAGGTACCAGCAGGGAGAAAATGGGCTTTAGAGTAGATGAGAAACACATCATTAGCCTGACAGTCTCTGGACCGCACATACTGATCAAAGATGCAAATCTCTTCCTACAGACAGCAGCTGGCGTTGTCTTTGTTTGGTCAAAATGCACCCACTGCTCCTTTATCTGTTGCACTTTTTTTCTGTTCTCTCCATCTCCTCTTATTCCACTGATACTCCTTATCAGGTGCATTTATATGATGCTTCCCGTACACAGTTCAGAGCCTGCTGGAAGTTAACAGGTGTCTGCAGAGAGCATTTCTGCTCATCAGCAAGGTAAACTTAGCCACCAGGAGTAACTCCCGGTCTCTGCTGTCCATGCCTGCCCTATCGGGACTGCCAGAGGACTTGGGTCTGCCCTAGCAGAGGGGGTCCCTGGTGTGGGGCTGCCTGGTGGGGCTGGCCTACTCTGCTGCAGGCTCCGTGAAAGCTGCCGTGCAGCGCAGGGCTCAGCATGGGCAGGGCATGCCACTTCAGGGCTCTGTCACATGGAGCTGGGGGACTGGGCCTGCTGGGGCTCTGCAAAAAGTCTGGAGACCTAGCCATTCGTACCGATATAAAGGAAATAAACTGCTTAACACTTTGATTTCCTATGGAAACGATAAGTTTTGGTGGTTTCTATACAATAAACAAGAATTGCTATCCACAGGGCACACATTTCAGGAGTGCATAGCACCAGGTGGCCTCAGGCACTGTCCCCACTGTCGGCCCCCAGCTTCTGGCCTCCAGCTTTCCCTCCCCTCCCAGATAAGCTGGTAACCTCTCTATTTTAGTGTGTGCTAAGGTCCAGGGCTGAGGGGTCTTGAGGGGAGGAAGGGTGCCCCGCAGCTCCTCCTCTGGGGCAGATGTGTCCCTGAACCAGCAGATGAAGAACATCTGGAAGGGAAACAAGAGAAGCTGATGCTTTGGGGTAGAGTTTCCTGGATTTTCTTCTAGTGCTTGAAGCAACATCAGCACCTGATGAAAGAAAGTATCTTGTACAAAGTTTGCTCTCTGCTTCCTGAGCGACCCCTATACAGGGATACAGATTTGCCACAAAGTGGGGGAGCACCCCTTTTGATGAAGTCTAAAGGGGAAGCAGAGAGGGCTGTGAAGACATGGATTCCTCTCAGACACAGTTTGTACCTTCTTCCCATGCTCTTCTTGATGCCAAGTCTGAACACAGAGCCCAAGATAGCAACAGCATCTTCTTTCTTCACTTCAGTAGGTCTTTTCAGCAGCATCTGCTCCACTGATCTGATGTCACATCCTCCATCAGCTTTTGTACATTTCTTCATTACTTCTTCCATTACTTGCAATGATTTGGGTTGGTTTTGGTTTGGTTTGGTTTTTTTTTATCCAAGAGCATCACATCTCCTTGCAAAAACGACTCTCAAATTTTAGCTTGCATGTGAGTGGGACACAGTGCCAGTGAACAAAACCTTCTGTCACTCCCTGTTTCCCAGAGAAACCATGGTCACTGCTAACACTTTGTGAAGAAAACAGACTCTTGGTAGAGGGACACTGCATACACACACACACACAGAGGCTGTTACAAATATACACTTAATCCCTCTATGCTCCAGCTGTACAAAGTCTCTTTTAGTTAGCTGTTTGGTGAGCATTTATGTATTACTGATTTTGGATAAGGAGGATGTTTTTGAATGCATCCTCTAGAGCTTTCCTGCAGTGTTAATCACACCAAGTAATTAAACAGGCATATTTTCTGATTAACATTTACCATTGCAATTAGCGCAAGGCTGTGCCCTTCGAGATAGATGCCTTGTGGCTAAGTTCAGCAGTATTGCACATCAGAAGGACCTTTTGCTCTTGGAATAATACAGTGATAAAAAAAATCTAGAGGCCTTTTAATTTAACTGAATCTGGTTTTATGGAAATTGGAATTGAGTGACGTCTGTTAATCTCCTATTCTTTTTCAACAGAGTAAGAAACATACGCTGAAAACGCCACTCCTTTTTCTCCCTTATGTCTTACTCAAAATCCATTCCCGCTGCCTGAGATTTTCATGGAAAGCTGATTTCACTCCTGATTCTGAAGGCTGGCCCGATGGGGTGATCCCTCTGCCTCTTCATGACTCCACTAAGGAGTGGGGGCAAATATATGGAGGCGTTTATTTACACCTCTTCATGGACTGAAGCTTAAGTCCACACTTGGCATAATCTGTGGTTCTTAAATAGCTTCAGCCACTCATTTAGACTTCTAAATATAGCTGGCAAGTCTGTTTTAGATTCCCCTAATTGAAAGATTCAACAAATACCTTCTGTGAATTAATATGTGTATCTCCTTCTTCCTCATACTAACTCTGCAACCATGGGAACTGTGGTTGCTGATGGCACTAAACATCCTCTTCTAACAGTTACATGGACCTCAAAAAAATTGTTCAGACAAGGCTGGTTTTATTTGAGAAGTCTTGCCCCATGCTTATGTTTGTATTGCAAAGTGATGTAAATGCAGCCATCATACACGGTGATAGCACTGCTCTTCGGGATAAGCACTGGAGGGGGCAGCTTGTGTCCTATTTTGGATCAGGAGTTACTTCTGAAGCAAATCTCCTGATCATCCCCACATACGGTGGGATGGCTTATGTCTCAGATAACTCCAAGCACACGAAGTAGACTTCTTTCAGAATAAATTGTGTTTGGGGAGCACACCTAGTGTGCTTTGGCACTAGCAGACAGTCTGTCCATACAACCAAACTAGAGTAACCCGAAGAAAAACCCCAGAAATGCTGAATGTGTGGAAGTGGGCTCCCCATACAGATCCACTTGCTCAAGTCAACACAGCTCGAGTTGTCTATAATAATCTGCAATAGCTTGGGCTCTTAACAGCTTTGCCTACTTAGACTTCTAAATATAGCTGGTGAGCCTTAGCTGGTCTTGTGGTTGAACAGCTCAACCACACGCTCCTGTTGGGTCCAGCTTCTGGATACATTGCCCACTTGTTCTTCTCACTCCAGCCCATGCATTAGGAAAAGTTCTTGAGAAGCTGCCAGGAGGTGTGGATGTCTGCACACTGCAAAGTGTTGCATCAGGAGAGAGAAAAGCAAAGGATATACATCACCATTTCAGTAGCAGAGAGAGAGATGTGCATCCTCTTTGGTACACTCAGGTTTTTGAGGAGGAAGCCACTGTGGAGGAAGGATGGCAAGACTAAGCCCCACATGCTGGAGAAGGCTGTTTTCCACAACTTGTCCTTCAGGCACACAGCATGAAACCATCTGTCTACACTCAAAACTGCACAGTGCTGGGTGTTACGAAACTGGTTTCAAAGGCACGTATCAGTGTTAGAGCCTCTAAAGCCGGCAAGTTCCAGTGACTGCTGGGTGCTGCAGCACCCTGTGGGACCTGGGCTGAGGAGCTTCTCTGCAGGGGACAGTCACAAGGGTTCAGCAAAGGACGATATGTGCCCATTAAATAAAAAATAGCTTTGTATAGGGCAGGCCCAGTAACTAGAATATAGGCTGAACCAGCTAACTATTAATGGTTTTAGCTTTGGTATTAATCACCTCTTCATAACTGGAAGCTCTGAGCAGGTGCCCAACTTGGCGAGGCAAGGGGGAGATGAACAAAGCCTAACGTTGAAATTCCCCATACGATTTTCATCAGTTCTTACCCCTGCAACTGTTGTATGCTGACAACATAGACACATACTTCTGTCTAATCCCATTTATTAAAGGTTTTCAAAGAGCTAGTCAAATAATTATTACTGAGAGATAGGATCTTCTTAAGTATATGTCATCTTTTTCCTTGTGTTGGTCCTATGCTATTTAGCCATCAGTGCCTCGCTATAAAATAGATCTTGACAACACTCATAATAAGGGGTCTCATTTCAGGTCATGTACTGCTTAGCAGGGTTTATCTGACACTTAATTCATCAGACTTTCACATGAAGTTAAGTGAATCAGGGTAGAATTTCTGTCATCTGATGGCATTTAAGTACACAAAGTCCATGTACTGCAGAACAGTGATGTGAATCCAAGCACCACCAAAGACATGGGCTGCTCTGCTTTTGAATTCCAGCTTAAGTCCGTTCCTAATTAAATAATGAAAAAACTCTTTGCACAGCAGAATGGTTAAAATTGTTCCCTACCTGTAAGTTAATGTGACCCATGAGTTTCAATAGCATTTCTTCACACATTTTTCTTTGGCAATAGGAAACACTGAGGGTAGGGAAGGAGTGGTCTTGGATAATGTGTTTGAGGGAGGTAGGTTGTGAAAATACAGAAGTGAAGTGAAGGCAGTGGGGTGTCTATTAATGAATTTGTATTCCCTAAGTTTAAGGATGTGATTTAAAAATAGTGTAATACACGACAAGAGGCACTTGGAAGCATCCTTTGGAGATTCTTTTAGTCATCTCCCTCCACAGACTGTGGAGGGTAAAAAGATGAGCTTCCTAGTTTAGAGTCATATGGGGAAAGCCATCTGATGTCACTGTAAACGTCTAAAAGTCAGAGGTTCAAGTCCAAGTTCTCCTTATATTCTCTGTCTTTGGTACCTATTTTAGCATGTGGTGACTGCTACTCTGGAGGTGTCCTTTTCTCCCTATTGACTAAAAGCTGGGAGCTTAGAGTGTTGACTAAAATGCAGATAACCTGTTACTAGACATGCAGAGTTTGGGTGATGATTCCCTCCTGGAGTCAAGGCCAGAGGAGTGGGGCACAGTGCATAGCCCTGCCTCTCCACAGCCACACGTAGCTTTATGACCAGCTCTTCTTGGCAAACAAACCTGCTCAGGAATGTGCCATTTCTGAGGGATCTCCTGGCCTGCACAACACTACTGTCTGTCCAGATACCCTTACAGGAGCTTGTATTCATTATGAACTTCTCTTGGAAATGTAGTCCAAGTGTGGACTACCATGCCATGAATAAGGATTATCTATGTGTCACTCTGCTACCCTTTATTCCCTGATCAACCAGGCATTTATACATGCTTCCTAACTCCTTTTAGTGTTTCTGGATCCAGTTCAATGTCATTGCACCTGCCTCCTCTCCTGTGCCTAGTTCAACACTTAGCTCCCTTTATTTTACATGCTCTGTATCCTGTACACATTTTACTCTAATTCCCTGGTTGTACTTGTAATAGATGCTGGCCTCTTTCAAATATAACTGTGAGGGTTGACCATTTCTCTTATTTTTGATGTTTCCAGATCAAGTCCAGGGTAAAATCCTATATTTTAGGCCTCAAGAAGCGTCCATGGACAATATTTGGAATTTGCATGAGTGGCGTCCTTTCCACCATTTCCGTAACAATGGTGATCTCCACCATCATGTACTGGAAAAGTGTGAAAAGATCCAGGCTCCATCCGCAGGGCAAAATCCGCAAAATTATACGGGGACCTCCGAGACGCACAGTGTGCTAAGTGAACTGGCCATTCATTTGTCCTTAATATGCCATATGTAGCTTATGTTACTGCTTTTTTTTCTTTGATTTCTAAAAACAAAGCTCTTTAGCTCTACTTACGTCCCCTACCTCAAAGAGTTTTGTTATGTCTGTAAAAGAGTACTTGAAAACAGAACGCAGCACATACCTGCTATCTACTCATTTGTACACTGTAATTTTATAAAGTGAAGTTTTCTCATAATCATTTCAATGCCATGCTCAGTCATAGTCCTATAAACTGCATCACTATATCACCTGCAACTGTTTTTGAAAGATCATTTTCTACTCATAAACTTCTGTTTTGGTTCAACACTATTATTCCTAGGGAATTAACTCTGAAATGTAGTGTGAAAATACAGCTGCAGATCCCAGAGCCAATTATTTTCTTGCGCAGTTCTTGCAAGTTAAACAAACACTATGGTGACACAGAGGAATCTGTCCTAACTTGGCAGTAATGCTCCTGTAACCTTTCAAGTCCGACAGTCGTCCAACTCGCAACACTGTAATGCTTGCTCCACCTAAATTGTCCAAACCTGGAATGGCTCTTTGACTCTTTTTTTAGAGACAATTTCCATTAGTCAGCATATTTTGGACAAATGAAATTTCTGGGTCACTGTCTGTCCCATGCAGTAAAAGTCATGTGTTTTTTGTACTCTTTTACAGACTCTTCACAAAGGGCCTATGGCCGCCTTTTTGATGCAAACTAAAGATAACCCCATGAAAGCCTTAGGAGTGCTAGCTGGTGTCATGGGCATAATGGTGCTGATAACTATCATGATCTCTACTGCCATGTTCTGGCGCAATAAGCGGTCCAACAAAATCATGCCGGTAAGGAGAATCATAAAAAAGAGACAGACCCCGCAGTCGCGGACAGTCAGGATGGAGTGGCTGAAGTTCAAGAGGCCCAGCAATGCTGCAGAGAAGTTTGTTGTTGAGGATGATGCCAAGAGCCTACAGAACGAGAACAGCAACAACAACATCCAGGTCGCCCCTGTGCCGCCGACCGCCCCCTTGCCTCCACCACCTCCCGCCCTAGCTCCCAGGGTGGACAACCCAGGGTGGCGGGTGCCAACCGTGTCCGGCTCCCTCACTCCCAAATTCATAAACAAGCAGCTGAAGAAGAGAGGTCATGGCAGCGCCCACAACGCCCTTGTGTCAGAGCTCAAAATGAAGTTTGAGAAGAGGAACGCAGCTATTGGTGAGCCCCATATCTAGGTGCTCTTGGCAGCACCCAGAGACTGCCGATTGTGGCTGTGTGTGGATATATTTACGTGCTGTGGTCTTCCCCGTGTCTGTCAGCACCCTGTGAACTGAGAGCAGTCTCTTGCTGTGATAGCCACCCCTCACCTTCTGGAAGTATTGTCATGCTATGGAGTCACCCCACTCATAGCAAACGCTGCAGTCTGTGTCCAATTGCGACTGTGGTTCCTTTGGTTCATGTCCCAGTGCCAGTCCCTCCCTGCAGCTGTCTGACCAGGGGGCTGAGTACCGTCGCACTGGCCACAGTCTCCCAGGTGCTTTGGCAGGGGAGTTGGACCAGATGATCTTTCGAGGTCCCTTCCAACTCCTAACACTCTGTGATTCTGTGATTTTGTGAATGGGGTTCAGGTTGCCCCCATTTTGGAGGTCCCTACCCGGAGTCCTGGTTTCCAAACAAAACACTCAGCAACCAAGGCACTGGTGGGTGGCACTTCTGACCTGGTCTGGCAGGAGGGTTTGATGTGTCCAGAAACGCATCGCTTCAAATTCCAGACCCACTTTTGAAGACACTAGTCTGGCTATGGCACTAGCGCTGAGTCGATGTCCAGGTCTCCTGCAGCAGTGACACTGCACACTGCAAGTGCGTAGCACGTAGCTGGTACCTGCGGTCCTCAGTGGTTCCTGCAGTCCTCAGGGCATGACGTGCTTTGCAACAGCTGGCGGAGCGATGTGCTTGTGGCCTGAGTACCTTCATTCCCAAAAGGTAAGCAGGCAGGCTTGGAGAATTCTTCATATTCCTGCAGTTTATGCCAGGCTTTGCCAGAGCACATTGACATGATGCTGTGCTTTGCTTCTGCCTTGGACTTTCCAGCTAATCAGGGGATGGGAGGGCCACCTCAGCCTTCCCTAGACCAGCTGGGGCAAGATTGGAGTGCAGAAGTTCAACAGCAGCGCTCACTCAATACTCCCTCCTTTTGACACCATGTCCCTTAATGAGCAGGAGGCCAGCAGGAAAAGGACATGATTAAAGCAGCAAGGAAGACCAGGTAAAGGCAAGAGAAAAATGATAAGTGAAAAATATAGACAAGTGCTGGAAAGTCACATATGTTGGTCAGAAAAGTGTCTGGAAAGATCATTTTGTTTTGTACACTCATAGCAGGAGGTGTTGGGGAATGTATTTCATCACCTCTCCTGGCTTGCTCAGGGACTGGTGAGTGCAAAAGGAGGTTTCCATAAAAAACCCTGGTTTGTCCTAACAGTATTTCTGAGTGAATTATGCAACCGTTAACAGGGCAGGAGCAGGCAGGGGGGACACGGACACACACAGTTGACAATTTTCCTGTTACATGACAGTAAAAAGGCACAGGACAGTAAAAAGGACAGTAAGAAGGAAGAGCACTTTTTTCACTGGATCCTGCCCTGCAGTTTCTCCCTCATGATCGTTTCTGAGGAGATGCTTCTCAGCTGGGGCTTACTGTTTCCCACCCCTTGGGGAGAGAGCAGCATGTGCCAGGCTGGCTGGAAAGCAGCACCCTGCACCCTCTGCCTGAGCACTGGCCCCACAGGGCAGCTGTGCTGTCATGGATCAGCACCATGAACATCAAGATGGGGAGCAAACGCTACAGGACAGGACACTGTTAATTCCAGGGGTTCATGAGAGTCCTCCAGTGGCTATTTCAGCTGGCCCAGCAGACTTGCCCCTTGAGGGGTCCTCTTCCCTCACCCATATTAACTGGGCTAATTCCCTCTGTTTGCAGCTGAACTTCATCAGCTCAGGGGACAGCTGGTTGAATGAAAAGTTACCCACTTCTGGGAAAAATCTTGTGTTTTTTAACTTCAGTTCAAGCCACCTAGAAGCCAGAGGATGACCATGGCTCATGTCACCTGCAGGCTGAGCCAGGAGCCACAGCTGAGAGGTGCAGCAGGGTCCCAGCTGGGGGCCACGGCAGCAGTGCTGCTCCCAGAGGGTCTTCTGCTGCGTCTCTCGTTTCCTCCACTGTTGTCTTGCACATCCTCCTCCCGGGGCTGTGTGGCATGAGGCCCAGGCTTTCGTATTCTGCATGGTCACCTCATCCTTGTTCTTCATCCACAACTCAGTGGGAGAGAGGGGTTATGCAGCCCCTGACTCCACTCCTGGCTCCCTGAGCGAGCATGCGCCTTCTGCTGGTTGTGTCTCCACCAGATTCTGCAATGTTTCCTGGGGTACCAAAAGGTCGTTATTTATTCCCCATACTACTGTTTTCCCGATGATGTGTCGAAGCCAGTATTCAATGTTCATTCTCCAATAAGGAAAGCCTATAAAGACCATTCAATTAAGTGAGATTTAATGGGAATTATAGGCTTATAGTCTTAGATGTTATATTTAAGAGGGAATAAAGATGTTTTATTACTATGTTGTGAGACTTTTTTCCAGTTACTCTGTATTTCAACTTCAGGGTTGTTGGTTTTTTAAATAAATAAAAAAAAGATCTGGAAAAAGTGCTTCTGTGCATGGTGCGCTTCTGCTGGCAAGGATACCTTGTCATTGCTTGTTGTGTGACTTGCATGGGCACAGCCAACCAGGCAGCCGCCCAAGATGACCAAGTGGGCCAGGAGACAGGAGAGGGGCTGTGTGGTTTTTGGGCAACGCCAGCCTGAAAGGAGAGAAGGCGAGAAGCAGGATGCCATGGGCATGGGCAGGGTTACAGACAAGCCCCTGGTTGAGCACCCATTGTGCTCTGCAGCCCACTGCAGCAAGGCTCTGGGGGCAAGAAGGCTCCTCACAAGGCGGCAGCTTTAGTTTGATGCCAGCACACACTGAGTGCATGATTTATTACGCACTTTCCACACATGGTGATGGGGTGTTTTTGTCTTTCCCTGGCTGTTTCCTCGCTGTGATTCAGTAGCTCTCCCTCTACAGTCTCTACAGTTTGCTATTGTTCCTCCGTGCTGACTGGGATGGGAGAAGGTCGCTCATTACAGGCACTGGCTTGTTTTTCACTCCCTCTCATACACGGCCTCATGCTGGTCCACACCAAGCGTCAGCTCATGCCTGACCCTGTGTTCACTGACTGCCCAGGGGTGTCTCCAGGACACAGTTGTCTCCCCACTTGTCTGCCTTCCTCACCTTCTCTTACCTCCCCTTCCTCACTGCTCCAGACCCCCAGTACACGTGCTGCAACTGCCCAGCCTCCCCCGGGCCTGCAGCTGAACCTCGGAGTTCCTCGACATTCAGGTTTCTTTCTTTGAAATTTGGAGCTGCAAAAGAACAGGAATTAAGCAGAGGACATCTGTGTATTCTGAAAATCCATCATGTTTATTATTTGATGCTAAAAGACTGACAAGACTAGGAAGTCCTTTGAAGTATAACACCGAGAGTCAGCACTGACCAGCCAGGTCTCTGCTCAAAAGCTGTGCAGAAAGGGGTGCTGGGGAAGGAAACGTGAGGCCTGAGGAGAGACAGCGCAGAAAACACACAGCAAAAACCAAAATACAACTCAAAAGCTAAACTGCCATGTAGCAAAGCTCACGTTAGGCTTTGTCTCTGCTTACAGCTGAGCTTTCTACTCTTATTTTTTTTTTCTTTCTGAGGCAGTCTGTAACAGCACATAGGACAAGGGCTGCAAGTTTATTGGCCACGTGCTTTGGTTGTGCTGGAAAGCATGAGACCAAAAAAAAGAACAACAAAAAAAAAAAAGTCACATCCTCAGGCCCTCAAGAACTGCAGCATGAGCTGCTTCACAAAGTGGTGTGGGGGTGCAGTTGCTTTCACATGCGTACTTGGGGGACTTTGCCTCTAGTAAGGAGGCAACCTTTGGTTTCAAAGCAGCAGGATAGGCAAGCAGGCATCTGCATTTTGGGGAAGGTGCCTGACTTACACGTTCAGCTCCCAAACCCCAGCTTCACCACCCTCTCTGCCCCTGGCTGCTTGTCTCAACATCCCAGTTCAGGCCAAGCGTCCCCGTCACCCCCTGCATCACCCCACAGCCACTGTGCCGTCCTGGGAAAAAGGACACAAGTGGCAGGGAGGGTGGAAGGGGAAGCAGCAGTTGAGTGCTTGCCTGCAAAAGACCATTCATTTTTCACCTCCTCTTCCTCTTAACTTTGACAAGAATAGTAGGTGTTAAGATGTATGTGTGTATTACTGTGCTTGTTAGAGTGTATGTGCACACACGTGTGTATGTGTGTGTGTTAGTGTGAAACTAAAATTATGCTCTTGTTTGGATACAAGTAAAAGACCCTCCCCTCCCTCCCCTTCTTCTTAGTACAAAAATTAAATAAATAAATAACCCAAGTCAAAACAAACGAACAAACAAACATACAAACAACAAAGAACAAAAAATAAAACCACTCAAAAACCCCAAAACCCTGTGCTGCGGCTACATTATGCTGGTGTTCAGTAAACTCTTGCACTCTTCCTGTGTGTGGTACAACTGAGACTGTGAACCTCTTGGGGCTGTGTAAACCTTAAGGAAGAGTAAGAAAAACACCAACAAAACAAAAACAGACAAACAAAACTCCACTCCCAAAACCAACACCCAGCTCCTCTTGGTGAAAACACCCTGTCACTATTTGGAGAAAAAAGTTCTTCTCCAAGTGAAACACAATAGCTCCATCACACTGACCCAATCTGCCCCAGTTTTGTTGCTGGTTATGACCACAGCCCTGCCCTGGCTCCCCACTCTGTTCCCGAGGCAGCATGCTGGAGAAGCCAGCACAGCGCAGAGCTGCCCACAGGCTTCCCCACCCACTCCACTGGGTAAAAAAAAAAAGAGAAATACAGAAATAAAGACTCCCCTGTACAAGTGAGTAAGTGGAGACCTTTTGCCACATTAATTGTTATTGGTTTGGGGGTTGGTGAGGGATTTTTTTGTTGTTGTTGTTAATGCTTATTTCCTTGTGTGTCTGTGTGTGTTGCTCTGTGACAGTTCTGCAAAGGCAGCCCAGCGCTGCAGAGGTCCAGCTGCACACCCATAGCCGCACAGGGCAGGCACCCCCGTTCCTAGGGCTCCCCAAGCCTGCTGCGAATCCTTGTTGAGTGCCCCACTGCGCCCCAAGTCCTTGCAGCATGGAGCCTTCTCTGAATGGTCCTTCAAGAAAAAAAACCAGCACATGCTGTGGCTAGAGGGCATCTGTAAAATGTGCCGCTGCGGCCATGTTGGGCGGGCGGGGCCTGGGCTAGTAGAGGTCGGCGCTGTTCCTGTGGGGCGGCTTGGTCTTGCCAGCCTC
>NW_010187391.1:92553-110165 GCF_000695765.1 Mesitornis unicolor | reverse complement strand
TAGATATTATATATATATTATTATCTTAATGGCGAAGAAACCCCAAAACATCCTCGACTGATGAAAATAAACCTGTACCAGTCATTTAAAACTACCTGTTTAAACATGCATATTTTTTTTATTAAATAGGAGAGCTCAAGCTTTAAGGTGTTCCTTCATTTTCTGGCTGAGCAAACTCTTTGCAGAATTAAATTGGATTGTGCAGAAATATTCATGGCCAAGGACATAAAGATATGAGTCAACAGAGACAAAAAAAGTAATTCCAGATTTGTCTCCATTAAGCCCGATGCCTGTGCAGTGCTTCAACACACACTTGTAATCAAGGCTATATCAAAGCGTGCGCTCAGGTCACCGAGTTGGACAAGATGTCTTATCTCCAAGTTTAATTAAAAGGTTTCTTCATTGAATTGTGTTGTACAAAACCCTCATTTGTTTTACATTTGTTGTAATTACAAGTGGTCCCTTGTCGTGCAGCTCTGGGCACCTCTCTCCTGAACCCGTACTCTAATCTGTGCAAGGTGTAAAAGGCACACGCAGGACATCCATCTCTCTAGAGCAGCTTCCTCTCTTGTGCAGGTTCCCAGCTAAACAGAAATCCTTCATTTCTGAAAAATGCAGCTTTGGCTGACTTGTAGTTTCTCACTACCCATGTTCTCTTGGCTTTTTTATCTATAATTGCACCATAGACTAAATTCACCGAAACATCTTAAACGTGTATTTAATTGTGCTTAAATCCCGCGGGCTACAACAGGAGTTGAGTGTGTGTAAGTGCTCTGGTAAACAGGGATTAGAGCTGTCTGCCTTGTTGGCTCAGGAAGCCTCAAATGGGGGCAGTTCCCTTCTTTGTGCTTTATGTTGTACAGCCGAAATTGTACCGAGAGGAAGAGTTTGTATTTCAACAGCCACAAGGGCACATTCGCAACAGTCTTTGCGCGTTAAATGTTGTCAGTTGTGCTCGGCTTTATGTTTGTGCCAGAACAGAAAATGGATGCACGAATTGCCATTTCTATAGGTCCTGCGTGCACGGCGAGGTTTGGCTGCCCTTGATTCCTACTGCAGAGGACGGTAATGAGCTCCTTGTAGAAAGTGCGTAGTTCTTCGGTCTTTAATGTAGAAGGCTCTGAATGCACTGAAGAGACCGACCTGCGATCTTGAATTCTAAATGCAATGCCTGTGTTTTCTCTGTGATTCCCTTTGCTTACTCTTTAAGTAAAACTTGGTCCACAGACATCAGCTACCGCAGAAAACTACCTGTGATCATTTAATTCTCTGGCATAATACAATTACTTTATGTCTATCACTGTAACAAGCTTCCTGTACACAAGTCATTAAGGCAAAACCAAAAATCCCTCTTATTTTCTTATTTTCGGCTGTCGTATCACGTTTTATTGAAATTCTGCCAAGTACTCCCAGCTAAGCAGAGTGAACAGGTATCAGTAGGGACCTCCAAGAAACACGGGCTGTTTCAATATCTGGCATGCGATCCTCTGAATCCACTCTGAACAAAGCAGTAGCAGAGTAATAATGCAGTGTTAGAGGATTTACATTTTGCTCAGGTCCATCATGTTTCTTCCCGTTTGTGGTGATTAAAACTCCCAAGTAATGAGAGAAGCAAGAGAAATACCACGTTGTCTTGACTGAGCAAATGTAGTTTGGATATATTATACACTAGTTCCAGTTTTTTCCTTGTGATGCTGCCTTCGATCTCAATTCCTGCCCTGTTTTTGACTCTACCCTTGACCCCTCACTGTAAACTGAAGATGTGGTGCCACAGATATTGGACATCTCTCCAGCTCCTCCGCTGCACCTCAGTTACTGACTCCCAATCTGCATTTATCCCATGTGATACCAAGTTCTGCTACCCCCCTTTTCATAGATGAGGAATAAGTAATTAAGAGACTCGCCCATTAAAAGAATTTTATGTCAAAGAGAGTCATGCTCACGCTGCCGTGCTGCCAGGACCGGATTGATCAGCTCCCTGGTGTGTGGGATGGAATTGAACTGTCTCACAGCATTTCCATTTCCATTTTCTCTTCCAGACTGACAGCAAAAGCCGTCGCTGTTCTCTTACCAATCTTGGGAAGCTCGTGGATCTTTGGGATTTTGGCCGTCAATGCCCATGCATTGGTATTTCAGTATATATTTGCTGTATTCAATTCACTACAGGTAAGTACCTGGTGGGCAGGTTTATGGCTACCGAACGGCTGCTGAGATCCAATAAATGGGTCATTAGTAACTTCTCCACATGCTTGTGATTACTGGATTATTTTCTATGTTCCTTCCTCTGCCTTTAAAGTCTGTGCTGACCACACAGTAATTGTTTAGTCTGTGTTTTATCCCACTCCTTAGTGTTTCCAGTAGCAATAATTAAGTAAATGAGGCAGTGAGCTTGAGAAATGCAATGCATCCTTCCAGCCCCGTGTACCGCAGGCAAGATTCTGTGGTCACAAAAGGAGTGCAACAGGGTCCTCCCCATAAGTTGATAGCAAAAGTTCCAATTTTAATCCAAGATAAAAACCATGTATTTGGCTGAACACTCCCCAAAAGAAAATAAAATTATTTGGGGAGGGAAAAGTGGTGGAAACTTTTCACTTTCCTTTGGACAAAGAGCCCAAAGTTAACAAAATTCTGTTGTGAAAAGTTTCCTAATACCTTTTCTAATGTGAAAAATACTGATCTGGTGTTTCCCAGATAATGTTTCCCTCTGCCTTTACCTTTGCCATCACAAACAAGCAGTTCTCTTGTCAGGAAAACAAAATCCCTGCTGCTTTCCAGGCAGGTTTCTCCTTTAGCTCCCCAAAGTTTCGGAAAAGGGCCAGGTAAGCCCCATCGTCACCTAACGCTGCAGGTTCCTCCAGTTCAACACCAGCGCTGCTTGGCCTCCTCCGGGATATCTGTGGATCTCCAGCTCCTCGCTACCTGCTTCATACAACACTGCGAGAAATAACACGTTGCTGTAACTCATTCTTCACACTTCTCCCTTTTACATCTGTTCGCAGGGGTTTTTCATGTTCCTGTTCCACTGCCTTTTAAATTCAGAGGTAAGTAACCAAATGTTGTCCATAAATTTCGTGTTACCATATTCAAGTAACAAACCTAGAAAAGCCTTTCTCCATTATCACTGCCTGCTCTGCCACTGATTTCTTTTTTCCTGTAATTAATACATGACTGTTAGTGACTCTGTGACTTGCTGCATTTTGACCCATGTGTGACATTTATTTTATTCAGCATAAGAATGGTTTTCAAAAAAAAAAGATAAGAGAAAGCAGCTCAAGACTTAGGAAAGAAGCACTTCTGAGGGCTGAGCAGGGTATGGGCGATGTTGCTAAGGGAGGATGCTTATAGATATAGATATAGATATAGATATAGATATAGATATAGATATAGATATATAGATGCATAGATATATAGATATATAGATATATAGATATATAGATATATAGATATATAGATGCATAGATATATAGATATATAGATATAAATAATGGGCACAAGACTCACTCTGGCAGTCTCTGCTGGAGGGGCCTCTGGCTTTTTTACATCTGCAGTTCCAGCAAGGAAATTAAACATTATTCTCAGCAAAACATACTTCTGGAAGTTGCTCACACAACTCTTAATGGGAAACCAAAGGGAGTAGAACATATTTCAGGTATTTTTCTTGGCAGGAAGTTCAGGTTTTCATAATGGACCAAGAGGCATCTTTTTGGATTAAGACTGGAGCAATGGGGCTGATGTGAATGGGGCTGCTGGAGACCGCCTCTGCTGGGCCTGGTCTTGCAGCATCCTCTCCTCCCATGGCAGAAAGTGTTCAGCAACATGCATTACTGATAACAGGAGTTTCTTATGAAAAGCATTTCTAAAATGAAAAGCTCAGCGAGCACCCACACAGCTTTGATTCCCCACAGCTCTTTCTCCTGGATGGTACTGAGTAGCTCTGCCCCATAGCCTGCTGCTTCTTCCTATGCAACAGCAGCACTCCAGCTCTTCTGTGGGGATATTATTATTTATTAATGCTTGTCAAGAGATTCAGTCTTAGAGCATAGATAGGATCTTTGCTACAATCAGTTTGGAGAGTCAGGGCTGACTACAAAACTTCTTGATCTTTATTGGAATCAACTAAAGCGAAGCAGGCAGGTTAATGGTAAGGAGGGAAAATGTTTGTTTAATTCTCCTCCAGGCTCAGAAAGCTTCCTTCCTGCTGTCTTGCATCAAATACAAATATTTGAATTGCTGGCGTTTTCCCAGGAGCCTCATGAGAAATCAGGTTCAGAAACTTTTCGGAATGTGTCTCCTCAAGCAAAACCAGTCCATCTATAGCTAACGCGAACTGTCGTTTTTGGAGAGTTTTAGGTCGAGAGAGGTTCTCCTGCCCCTCTGCTCTGCCCTGCTCACACCACAGCTGCAATCTTGTGTCCAGTGCTGGGCCCTCAGGTCAAGAAGGACAGGAACTGCTTGAAAGAGTCCAGCAGGGCCACAAAGATGCTGCAGGGAGTGGAGCATCTCCTGCTGAGGAGCGGCTGAGGGAGCTGGGGCTCTTGAGCTTGGAGCAGAGGAGCCTGAGGGGTGCCCTCATTCCTGGGGATCCATTTGGAAAGGGCAGTGTCAGGAGGAAGGAGCCAGGCTCTGCTCTGGGATGGCCAATGCCAGGACAAGGGGCAATGGTCCCAAGCTGAAGCACAGGAGGTTCATGAGAACGTGAGGACAAACTCTGTCACTGTGAGGGTGGCAGAGCACTGGAACAGTGAAGAAATACTTCTCCAGCTAAACTGCCAAGATTCTTCCTGAGAATTCCATTCTTGACACAGAAGTAAACCTCAGATACTGTAAAGCAAACTCTGCAGATATTTCCAAGTGGTCAGGTGAAAAAAGAGCTTTATTCCCAGTGCACCTGCACAAGGAATACACATTGCAAAGCAGCACTCTATGAATGAAGAGTAGATAATTTTATTCCTCTCCATGGGAAAGAGAAGGCTGTAAGACTCATCCTGGCTTCCCCAAGTGGCCTTTCCTGATTAAGCAGCCTGATAACCTGTGTTTTCTCGACCTGTGATCACCCTCACTGCTCTCCTCAGGGCTGTCTCGGCTGGTCCCTATCCCATGGGATGCTGGACTCAGGGCTGTAGCTGTGGCCATGTAGGATGGGGAGGAGGGATTACTCTGTGTGCTTTGCAGTCTGTGCTTCTCCTGCCCAGATGTTCTCCATCACAACATCAAAACCCTGGTCAATCACCTCCACCCAGCCGTCCTCAGTAAATCTTACTTGCCTAAATGACTCTTTCACCATCTTTTCTTTAAACAGCTGATTATTTTCACCTTGGTGCTGGATCTTCCTACATCTGTAGGGCAATTTACCCAGCGTCTTTAAATGATTTCTGTTTGCAAAAGGCTGGTGGCGCAGCTGAAGTCCTCATGGCATCTGGGTACCACCATGAGCTCCAGTGAGAGCCTGCCCAAAATTGGGGAGCTTTTGGTCCAGCCTGGGGCTGTATGTTCAGTTACAAATGTGAAAGTGTTGTAGTGAGCTGCTGAAAGTCGGTATAATAGCACCTTATGAAATCCTTCAAACCAGGGCTGCAAATGTGTGCTTACATGCCCTGCAGCTTTGCTTTTTCACTGTTATTATTATTTTTAACAAGATGAATGGTAATACAGTCAGAGCTTGGACATCTAGGATAATGCAGGTAACATGAAAAGGTTGAACAGTGAAATGAGGCATAAGGGAGGTTATATTGTAGACCTACTTAAGGTACGGGTACTTGAAAAGTGGAGTTAAATTTTAAAATAGGACTATAAATATAAATAAAGATGCAGGCGCGGATGGATTGTTGTTGTTACAGTGATGTTAATGTGGAAGAAAGACAGTGAGGAAATGATTGTGGGTTGCACTGTGAAGATAAACACAACTTTTTCAAAAGAATTCTACCTGGTTTCGTTTTTTCCCACAGGTTCGAGCCGCCTTTAAGCACAAAACCAAGGTCTGGTCCCTCACCAGCAGCTCGACGCGCAACATCAATGTGAAACCCTTCAATTCCGACATCGTAAGTGTTCCTCCTTTGGTATTTTCCTGTCGTACTTAAAGCGTTCCACATTAAATTCTGTTGTAAGGACCAGGACACGAGAAGGCACATGGGTACGTTTAATACCTGACCCATGCAGGCTGTAGACAGGTTGCAAGTATTAAGATGCGGCTACATTATCTGTTTGGAAAGCAGAGGACAGAATTCTGCTTTCTGGTAAGCTATCAACTAAAAGCAATCAAAGGTTTATGACCCTGCTCCCACCCATTGCAATGGACTTCATGTTACGCATTCAGGCAGCATTTTGGCAACGCATTTGTCTGATGATGATGGCTTTTTTGATAAGGCACTTTTGCATTTAAGCCTAAGGAATAAACTCTTAAATAAATCAACGTGTGAATATGCTTTTCCAGCTCTCCTCAAACCGTCTTGAGACAAAAGACATTTATTTTCATAAAGACTTCTGAAGTGATAGGTATTGTTGAGCGATCGCTGCCGATCACCTGAGATCCTGGCAATAACTGTACAAAAATCCTTTATGGTGTATGCTCTCAGGCTCCCTGACAATGCTGTAATGTGAATGGATGCTCCCAAGCTTTTATTTCATCCAGACAAGAGTGGTTTAGCAAAATAAATAAACCCATTTTCGACATGGTTTTGTTTTCCAGATGACGGGGAACAGGCCGGGCACAACCCCCACAAAGCCGAACACCTGGGAGAAAAGCACCAATTCCGGCAACCGCGTTGACTTGTCAGCGGTCTGACAGCAGAACCCTGCTGAAAACCAAGCCGTGCACTCAGGACCTCTGGCACCGCGTCCTGCAGCCTCTTCTCACTGTTAATACCAGTGGAAAACTGATTTTTTTAATCACTGCCTAATAAATTGGAAATGGCCACGTCGTTTTGTTCAGTGAATTAGCCCTCATCCGCTTGCCTTCGAAACTGCAACGCGTTCAATGGCTCTTGGCAATGTCTGCAAAAAATAACTGGTGCAGATATACACTGGATGGTTTCGTCAGCAATGATGACAACACTAGGTACGCAGAAAGGGCTCATTGCTATCTGAGTCATTCCAGCTCCCAGAACCGAGGAAAGGCACCAGACCTCTGGAAAGATGGATTTTTATGCTCCAAAATTAAATGCTTCCCATCGTGATGTTGTAATGGGGCCATTCTGGGCTCGCTGTGCACCCTCTGTTTACATTTATTACCTTACACAATCCAATTATCAAAGCGAAGCTTATTCAAAAGACATGGCGTGGTGATTAATTTAAATGCTTCAAGGAAGCCAGAGCTTGCGGGAGAAGCAGGTTCCAGCTATTGGGCTCCCAGCATGGGCGTGGGATTAGCAAAGTTAATACCCACGTACATCTTTGTGCCCCAAAACAGCAGATGTAACAGGTAATACCGCTGTACAACACCCAGTAGCGCTTTAGGTATTCCTGTTTACATCACATCTATAACGGATGGGTTGTCCTGTGGCAGTCCATAGCATTCCTAGCGATGATTTGTGTCTGCTGCCGTAGCGCAATGAGAGATTTCTGCTGCTTTGCCTGAAGCTTTCGGCTGCAGTCAGCAACTGCCCATCAAGTGCATTTGGAAATCAAAGCCTGGCACTGTGACTTATCTTCCTGCTTTCACTGGTGAAACCGAGACACTGAATTCCAACCACCAAATGTAACGCGATGATATACTGTGAAGACAGCCCGACTGCAAATAAGTCTATGTATTGTTACCTACAGACAGCTTTTAAATAGGTCTCTGCAGAGCCTTTTGTGGCTTTAAGCTCTGCTCAGCACTTAATAGCTGCTGCTTTAGTGTTGCTATGAAGTATCTTTAAGGAGGAAAAAAAAAAAAAGTCATTTTTCTCTTGACCAGTATTTTGTAGGTTCTCAGAAGTGATGTTTGGAGGGGTGCAACCTCGGCTGCCCCATAGACGAACATTTCCAGCTGTGTAAAGCAGGCTGTGAGCCCCCGAGGTGGTCAGAGCCGTAAATGTGTCTGGCTCCAGGATTTACTCGGAGGTCAGGGTCCCCAGGAGCAGTTTCTAGCAACAAGGGCCCCTTTGCTGTGTGGCCCCGCAGCCTCATCTCCTCATCTCCTCCTCTCCCCTGTCTGCAGGAGCCGTCTCCCTGACACTGGGTATACTGGTTTGCAGGAATTACCAAGGTAATTACATTGGCTTTCCAATGGGCTACCAAAATGATACAAAAGGAAGGAAATACGCAAATCCTCGATCTCATTAGAGGTTCCTGTAGATATTTTTGTTTCCTTAATTAAAGGTTTGTATCTGCAGCGGCTCAGGCCATTTCTGGTCGCGGTGAATCTAGCAAGATACCTGCTATTGATTTCCAAGAGAAAAGGTATTCGCACCCTAATGTGCAGGGAAGAAATTGTTTATTGGATAGTAAATCTGTAAGACAGAAAATAAAACTAAATTGATCTTTAGGGAACAGGAAACATTCGTCAATTAGGACTGAATCTAGTGAAGTGTTTCGTCCAAAAGACACGGAGCTGGAAGTTTAGAAAACATCAATGCATTTCATTTCTGATTGATCCAAAAGAAGTTTTTCTCCATGTTTCCTTCTTCCTCTAAGGAAAAGTAAAGAATCTGTTTCAGTCTGGACCAATCTTTTCCAGCTCCTGGCCTGGACGTGTTGGTGTGGCCCCCAATCTGAGACCCCTGCAGTGCACCCAGGTTTGTCTGTGGCCACAAATGAAATCATTCTACGGAGATTACCTGTGTCACCAGCCGCGTGCTGGATTTAGGCAGCCTGAAGAGAGCAGAACGTGGCATACTGCACACCACACACATACACACACGGCATCCCTCAGCTTCTAGTCGTGCGTTTCCTAGTGCTGAAGAACTCAGGTGTTGAGCGCTAACTCTAACGGGCAGGTCAGTAAAAGCTCAATGTCTAAATGGCCGTGTCTTTATTTTGGCTTTTGTGCATGGCTGTTTCCAAGCCTTTTCTACACCAGCCTGTCTTACCACTGTGCAAATATACGGGCTTTTCTTGGCCTGGGAATGATGATTCTTTTTCCTCAAAAGACACAGGAGAAGGAGCCCTTGGGTTGTCCAGAGGAGACTGTAACAGAGCAGTGCTGTGACAGCAGAGCGCAGTGTGTGCAGACAACATCTTTAAGCATAATTTTTATTCTGGAGCATGTGTTTCATTGTTGTGGCTTTTTTTTTTTTTAAATCTGGGTTTATTTTGTTGTTTTGGTTTTTACACTGTGACCATGGATATAGGCTGAAACCCTTGATCATTTCTAATATGTGGTACAGCACAAACAGCTCTGTGAACGAACCAGAAGACACATAAAAGATTTTTTAAAATTATTTTTAAATCTTAATTTTTAAGACTATTCCCCTCGACACAACTTTCATTGCCTGCATTTCCTCCCGTGCTGATGTGTAGCGGTCACTTATGCCACTGTCCAAGGTCTATTTGAAAACGCAGGTGACATACAAATGACGTTACAAAATGACAGTACTCCAAAGGGCTAAGGGTTTTCAACCAGGTACACCATATTTTAAAACTGTCAACCACAAATAAGAAGAGCCTGAAAGTGTCTTTGGTTTTATACTTGAGAATGTGACAGAGATGTATTATTATTATTGTATATTGAGGGAGCATTTATTATTATCTTTCATCTACTGAGCTCCACTGCGGATAACCTGCATCCCATGCTTTAAAGTTTGAGTGTAAATTGTGAGAAGCAGCTGATTTTGTTGTTTATGTGTCACAGGGGGTTAGAACCTACAGCACTGTATTTATAATATGGGGTTGGGTATGGGATTTCTTTGGTTTTGATAAACTAGTATAAAAGCACCAAGCACAAATGTGCTCCATTGCCATCCAAGTCCATTCTCCTTGTTTGATTCAATGTATTTTTGTTGCTGCTGAATGCAGCAGATGTACTGAATGGGAAATGCTCAAATGAATCTTTACACAATCTCTTCCTGTCCTCAGTCTTTTGAAGCCTGGAACTCTTGCAGGTTATTTATGGGCTAGTATATAGCTGCTTTTGCAATATCTTTTTCCGGGACAGCATAATTTTGTCAATAGTATGAGGTCTTAATTGAATGAGATGTGAGTTTTAGAACAGGTAATGTAGCAAGAATGACTTTGCCAGTAAGTAGTCAAATAATTTAGTTTTGTTGGTTTTTTCACAAAAATAAATAAGAAATCTTAATTTCCTAGAAGAACTTTGTTCAAATCATTCCTTTGACATGGGTTATAAACAACGGCATAACCGTTATGGCTCCCTATCAGTACTACTGCGATTAAAGCTTTGCTCAGATGAGAAGCCCTACCGTATGCATCAGGTACACCTAGGTAATGTGCAATATTTCTGTACTAAAGTTTATACCCACAAAATAAACTGAGGAAAGTCATTCCCTGCCTTTTAAGAAAGGAGTTTTGTGAAGCATCTCCTTGCAGATTATTTCAGTAACCCAACTATTCCAGCAGCCTGGTCAAGGTCAGTTCCTAGGTGAGAAAATCCCAGGTATGGATGGTGTTTCCAAAATGCCAGGGGTTTTGTCCTGGCTGTGTTGTTACCCTGCTGCATGACCTTCTGCAGGTAACTTTTCCTAGGCGTTTATCCCATCAGGGAAATGAAGGCAATGGTACTGATATAGGATAGATAGATAGATAAACAGATAGATAGAGATATATACTTAAATATATATATTTTTATATATATTTATATATATATATATAGGCAATACTAATCCTCTTTTTGAAGTGCTTTGAAACCCACGGTTGACAAACAGAGCGTTCATTATCCAATACCACTGCATTTTGGTTCTGGTGCTGGGGCCAAAAGCATTGCATGGCATGGCCCCTCACCTTCGCCCTGTCCCCCCCAGCCACTGCCTCACATATTTACACTCCGTTTACGATGGAAAGCATCTACAAATTGCTACAGCAACGAGCACAAGGTCCAGAACTCCCTGTGGTGGCTCAGAGGCTGAAGCTTTGGGACTCGTTTCAAGCCGTAGCAAGGCGATGGGTGATAAGGAATTACAAAAACTGGGGATTGCTTTAACTAACGCAGACTGTGTTCAAACTTTATTACGGCTATGCTTTTATCTGAAAAATGATAATGTAAACCCAGAAACATCACATCTCAAAGAACAAACAGCCCCAACAGGGGTGCAATCCTGCAGGTGACGTTTTCAAGGTTAAAGCCAGTTCTGCTATGATTAATAGGCTGCCAAATGCCTCCTCTGTGTTGTGTAGATGTGGGGGGGTGATGATGGGAAGTTAAATAGGAGCGGAATTATGTGATGAAGAATAAGTAGAGCAATTATATCCTGAGAAATTAAAGACTGGAATTTAGATAAGAAAGGTGTTTCATCATCCTTCAATGCCCATTACAAAGAAGCCTTCCTCCCTTTGTATCCCTCCAAAGCACGTAGCAAGGCACACATGAAAGAATGCTTTCTTGCTATTATGTGAAATACAGAGAGCATTTTTAACATTTATCATTCATGACAGAATAATAAATTAGATAATTTGGCACTGGTTTACATCATGTTTGCCTTTAAAAATATTTTCGTGATGTCCATGTTACGCGTGGCTGAGTCCGTGTGGCGTGTCGTGGACAGTTATTGCTGTAATTGCCCTTGTTCACACCATTTTCTTTCCCAATAATCCCGTATGTTCTTGGAATGCGGAGGCCGTATTTCATCTTGTCAAGGGTGGTTACAATGGTAAATGCACCGCTGACACCAGCACGTTCGCCAGGTGCTGACACATGACAGAAATGTTGAGTCACAAGTGTGGCCTTTCTGTGCATCTTTACCAACAGCTTCCCTGGCCGGTTGCTAATATTAAGGGTCATTCCCAAAAGAGCAGTTTCAGTGTCTGATTTGTTGTACTGAAGACAAGCGAAGCTTTCTTTGTATTGTGTATTTCATGGTATTTTCTGTTGTTACTGTACAAAAGCAGGCTTGGCTGGGCATTGAATGTTTCCCTTTAGGCATTCTCCAAGATAAGCATTTGCTTATCTCTACTTACAAACACAGAATAATGCATAGAACAGTTAAAGGAAAACAAAATTGAACCACAGTGAGCAACTCTAACACTGCAAAAGCCTTCAGTTTTGGTTTGTGCTTATAATATTACAATAATATCTTATAATATTATAATAATATAATATTATTACAATATCCAGAGGAAAATGCACAACAAAACAATGAAAGTTTTACCCTCCAAAAGTGTCTCAAGTTAAACAGCAAGGAGCAAGCACTCATTGGAAAATCTGGGCTTTACATAGTGGGATTTTCACAACTTAAAATTCATATTATGTTGGCTATAGCACGTGTCCTTCTGGCATTTCTGTTTCAGATTCTTCACAGGTCTCCCAAATGTGAGCACGACTTCCCACTTAGCCAGTCCTGTACCACTAATTTGTCATGTTTCACCATCCCCAAAAGAAATGAAAAGGGAGGGGGGTCTATGGGCATGTGTTCACTGGGGAAGAAGGGCAAAGCTCAGTCCTCACAGTGACCCCTGGGACGCTCCTACTTGGGAGGCTCCAGGATCTGAGGCTTAGCATCAGCAAATATATGCTCAGATCGCTTTCTGCAGCAGCAGCAGCAAAGGACATAATTAAATAAATTAAATAATTTTAGAAGTCTGTGGACTATGCTTCATAATTGGCAAGCTGAACACTGTGCATTTAGATTGTATATTATGCATTGAAACCTCAGGAGTATAGTCAATAGAATATACTGCAAGGTTATGTATCAACACCATGATGTAGGGCTATTTTCCAGTCTTAGGTTTTTCTGTGCCTAAAAGGCTGCTCAATATTGAGTCATAGAATCATAGCATACCAGGTTGGAAGGGACCTCAGGGATCATCCAGTCCAAACTCTTCAGGTAAAAGTAGTGTTTAAATGAGATGAGTCAGCCCCTGTCAAGCTGACTCTTAAATCTGACGAGTGTAGGGGAATTTATCACTTCCCCTGGCAGATTGTTACAATATCTCATTGATGGATTATTCCAGTATCTCATTGATGGATTATTCCAATACCTAATTGATAGATTATTCCAATGTCTCATTGATGGATTATTCCAATGACTGATTGATCTCAAGGTAACAAATTTCTCCTGGAGTTCAATGGGGATCTCCCCAGACACAACTTGTGTCCATTGCCCCTCGTCTTTTCCATGGGACTCCTTGTTAAAGGGAGTCTCCATCCTCTTGGTGCCACATTTGTATCAGTAAATGCTTCCTCATTACCTCTTTGAAGATGCACTCCTCATGTGCAGAGCTGCATTTTTATTCACTGTAAGTGCATGGTATGAGCTATATTTCCTTTATATTATTTCATTTCCAGAAGTGATGCTTCCCCCCAGTTAAAAACAGAGGTTGCCCCACAGTAGATGGAATCTGCACCACTTATTTGCAGGGTAAAGCACAGCGTTTCATCCTGCAGCTCAGTCGCAGAGCCAGGCTATATTACATCCCTTATAGCTCCTCTCTGCCACAGTGCAGTTGCTGCTTTCCATAATACTGCCAAGGAAGTTCCTCTCTCTCAAACCCATTAAGGAACATGAATAATCACATAAAAGAGCCTTGTCAATGCATTTGTCACAGACAAAAAGCCACACCAGTGAAGCAGTGCGGTCTCGTCGTTTTCTTCCAGTAGGGAAGCGGGAATCACCCGGAGTGTCACAAATCTGGGTTTCTGCATTCAGTTCTGCCATGCAGCTGGAAAAAAATGTGTGAAAGTCATTCTGTGCTTGTCTGAAGGGTCTCCAGTGTACAAGGCATTGCTGTCAAAATCAGTTATTATTTACACTCACTGAATCGCCTGCCTCAGACATCCAATACAGGACACATTTGTGCTGAAAAAGAAAGTAACCCATGCTGTGCTCTACTGTCTTAAGAGCAGAGCTTATTTGGATCAGAGTAGACACTTAGGAGGATTCCAGTGGGCAGTAAAGGGTAATAGTTGCACCACGGCTTCAAGAAAGTCACTTCTGTGAGCAATTCCTCTTTGAATTCACGGCAGCTGAAATCAAAGGAACTTCTGAATTCGCCCCTATTGCCTAGTCTATCAACAGACCAGGCCGATGAAAGGTGCAGGCACCACAAACCCAGGCACTGAAGAGCCTGGGGTCTTCTTCTTTGACCACCTAAATCCTTCTGCAGAAGCTGATGTGTGCATGCAGAGCAGATTTCATGAAATACCAGCCTGTCTTTGCCCTGTCACTGTTACAGCGGCCATAACTCACAGTGACAAACAGCAAAACATTTTTAATAACGACTTCCCATTAGGAAAATGTTTGGTCCTATGAACACCTGACTGTTCTACCCGCAAGAAAAATACAGTCCCTCCTGGACGTGCATCAGTACAATAATTTAACGTGGAAAGAAATATCAGATAATTTTCTTCCTACATATCAAGGCTCTTCATTTAATAGAGCTATTTTTCAGATAACAGCCTCAGTAATGGCACTACAAGAAATGTTCATCGGGAAGCTCAAAACAGCTAAAGACTCATTTCCTTCTGCGTGCTATAATTTGTGAGACGTGGTGCTTTCCAGGCTGAGAAAGTAAGAACTTAGAGATGCAGTTTAAGGAAAAAACAAACAAACAAATGACAAGCAAGCAATACAAAGGCAGGCTGCAGCCCTGTCCTTTGGGCCAAGGGCCATAGGCACCGGCTCACTTGGTTCTATGGAAGTGAAGTACAAAGCACACAGTGCACATACACGTCCTTCAAATCCCCCCTGGTTGCCAGCACAGCAGGAACATGGTCAAAAAATACCTGATTTCAGGCAGGAAACAGCCCTGCAGAAGCAGCAGGACACACAGTATAAAGGTCTAAGTGCACATTAACCCTCGTCCTCAGAGGAATGCAAATCCCTGCCTGGGAGGAGCAGGGGTGATGTGGGGCTCCCAAAGGAGCAATACTCACTCTTCTGCTAAATGCAAAGTTCCCATAAACCACAGCACAGTTGGTCACCTGCTGTCATGGCCAAAACCACTATTGCTCCTTCAGTTTATCCCTGCCAGAAAGGAATGAACTGCTCGTACATGGGAACAGTGATCCTAAAGCATAACAACCCCCAGCCTGTGTAAGCCAGACCTATCTGCTGCTGTCTGCACAGGGGCACGCACTCTGTCATCCACGCTGCAACTGCTCCTAAAGGTTTTCTGTTTCTATCCCTGAACAAGAAGATACTTTAGCATTTATTTCCATCGTAGTGAGCTCCTGCCCGCTGCTGACCTGGGGTGAGTTGGAAAGTACAAGACATTTGTAAACTGTCTTTTTGTGCCAATAAAGTTGCGATCCACGTTAAACCACCCACGGTCAAGCAACCTTCACAAGTGGGGATGTTAAAGACCCAGTGGCTTGGGAGTTGTTTGAGAACTTGGAACCCTTGTCGAAAGAAAAGCTGAAAGATGTGGTGTGTTTCCTGTCACTTCAGTGCTCCTCATAGTTACATTAATTACAGGTCTGTAGGATTTCTCTGCAGATCATGGGGGGGCTGGACCATAGGAAATATGGCCCCTTTTTTTAATTACACAAATGGACAGCATCCTGGTTGAGCAATCTGAAAGCTAGACTTCTAGTCTGACATTAGCTGTAAACATTTTCTTTAATCCTTATTGCATTTTCAGTCTGAATTGTGTTTGTATTTCATGACATTTAAAAATACATTTAAAACTCCCAAATTCCTCTCCTTTTGACGTGCATCACTACCACGAGGCACCTCTCATGATGCTTTAGGAACTTCATTCACTTATTTATTTTTTTAAATTCACTTGTGTAGTCACTCCCCAAACTCTTCTGTTCAACTTATCTGGCTTTATCTATTCAAGTGAGGCCACAAATGATAGGCATTTATCTCCTACACGGCTTATTTGCAGTGCTGGCATAGGGAAGAGGCTGTGCTACTTCTACTTTCTGCCTTTTCCTCCTAGAGATGGTGGGTTTTATACAGTAAAATAAATTACAGGTCAAGCTGTATTTGTTCAGGACGTGCGAGGCAGCTCGTTGCTGTTTATGGAGAGCAAATGCATGCACAGCTCTTGTTCCCTTCTTCGCTCTTTCAAGCCGGTTACTTCCTTTCCCATAAGAACCTCTCTGGTTTATTCAGCTCCTGGGGCATTTGCACTTAGATCAGATACTGCAAATGTTCATTTCTGCAATGCCAACGTTTTACTTTTTCCCTTGAACATTTGCATCTGCCACACTCACCTGACATTGCTCTGCCTGGGAAGACCGGGGTTACGCGATAAGGAGAAATTTGTGGCTATCTGTAAAGCCCAGGTGATAGGAGGCTTATTTGTAAACACTCATTTATAGACGGCCCAAAGCTTTCTGAAAAATATCCTCTCCACGCATGCAGACGGCTCTGTGAAGTAGATCCTGAAGTGCTGTGAATCAGCATCAATTAATAATTAAACTCGTGCCACCCCAGGGCCTGTCTCCTGCTGACTTCAGCAGCTCAGAACTGCAGCCCTGCTGAGGGCTTGGATTTGGGTCCTCACCTCCCCTCTCTGCTTCTGGCTCAGGATGGTTCTGGCTTGGTGTTTCGACAGGCAGCTGCTGGCTGAACACCACCTCTCAGTGCCTACTTGCTCTGGTGCTTCGAATTTGGCATGGGATGGATGGGGGCACTCTGAAGGTACTGGTTTCTATAGAAGGTATTTGTCTCTTACAGACAGATCACGGGCACAAACTTGTAAGCAGCTGGTTGAAATTTATTAAAACTGGTTCTCTAACAATAATTAATACTGCAAAAATTATGCTTTGCCCCAGAAGTTTCTGAAGTCCTTTGTAAGCAGGAGCCCAGAAAGCCCAATCACTGGGTCCAGTTTGCTGCTCTCCTCAGTGCCACGCAATGAGCACAGGCGAGGGAAGACGAATGGATTCTCATAATGAAGGTTGTTTCCTCCATTATCATTCAAAACCCAGCAGAGTGTTGGTGGAACGTGGCCTCGTCCAGGCCCTGTTTTCCATCCTGGACTTGAGGCAATCTCTGCTTGGATGTGTCTTGCCACTGCTCTCCAACTTTACTTCTCTCCCGGCTGCCTCAGCCTGCAAGGGTACAGCAAAATAATGGTTTACCTGAAGCAGAAAGCCATTGATTCTGAGATTCACGACATCTGGATTTACTCTGCACAGCTGTAATTTGCTGCGTTTTCACCCAAGCGACACAACACGTCCAGACACCAGCGAGGACGCAGGGGCTGCTCCCCAAATCTGCCTTGCTCTAGCGGCAGGTCAGCTGTCCCCATGGCAACCCAAACTGGGAGCAGCACTTAAAATTGATCTCCTTGTTAATAAATTCATTGGCATTCAAGAAAAACAGAGAGGCTCCTTACCGAAGATAATGTCAGGGCTCCTCTGACACAAGCTACCAGAAAAGCATCTTTTAATTAGCAGCATGCCCCAGGCAAGAAATTCTCCACCTCCTACCACTGGTTGGACTCAATTGCCTCCAACTGCTTCCAAAAACCACAGCTTCCTGGGTCTCATGTTGGACCTACATGGGCCCAGACAATAAGGAATTAGGCATCACTGTTCTAGGAGCTGAGGCACCATAATTATACACATG